>NC_143152.1:19576876-19602314 GCF_041381405.1 Jatropha curcas | reverse complement strand
ATAGGTCGGTTTAAGGCATTTGGTGATTTGAGGTGCTCAGGTAGGTGTTTCAGGCTTTTGGGATTTGGGAGTACTCAAGTTAGTGTTTAAGATCTTAGTAAACAAGGATGCTCAGGTTGGTGTTTGAGGCATTAGGTAACTGTAAGGTGCTCAGGTTGATTTTTGAGGCTTTACGATAGAGGAAAGCAATTCACCAGCCAAGATTTGAGGGCATGACTCAAGCATTGCCCCCAGTTTGGGGATAATGAGTGCTTAGGTCTTGTTTAAGGCTTTTGGTCATTTGAGGTGCTCAAGTTGGTGTTTGAGGCTTTTGGGATATGAGGATTCTCAAGTCAGTGTTTGAGACTCTTGGTAAACAAGGATGCTCAGGTCAGTGTTTGAGGCTTTGGGTAATTGTAAGGTGCTCAAGTCAGTTTTTAAGGCTTTAGGATAGAGGAAAGCAATGCACGAGCCAAGATTTAAGGGCATTACTCGGGCATTGCTCCTAGTTTGGGGATAATGAGTGCTTAGGTCCAGTTTTAAGGCTTTTGGTGATTTTGAGGTGCTCAGGTTGGTATTTGAGGCTTAGGATAGTGGAAAGCAATGCACAAGTCAAGATTTGAGGCATGACTCAGGCATTGCCCCCAGTTTGGGGATAATGAGTGCGTAGGTCCGGTTTTAAGGCTTTTGGTGATTTTGAGGTGCTCAGGTTGGTGTTTGAGGCTTTTGGGTTTTTAAAGGTGCTCAGGTCAGTGTTCGAGGCTTTTGAGATTTGAGGGTGCTCAGGCCAGTGTTTGAGGCTTTTGGTGAGTTTGAGGTGCTCAGGTTGGTGTTTGAGACTTTTGGGTTTTAAAAGTGCCCAGGTCAGTGTTTGAGGCTTTTAGGATGTGAGGTAGTTTTAATCGGGTACATTTCCTCAGGTAGAGATTGGTGTTTAATTTTGACCATTGGTTGGTGTTTAGATTGACCAATGGTTGGTGTATAAGTTTGACCAATGGTTGGTGTTTAGGTTTGACCACTGGTTGATGTTTAGGTTGACCACTTGTTGATGTTTAGGTTTGACCACTGGTTGGTGTTTAGGTTTGACCACTGGTTGGTGTTTAAGTTGACAATTGGATGGTGTTTAGGTTTGACCATCGGTTGGTGTTTAGGTTGACCACTGGTTGGTGTTTAAGTTGACCACTGGTTGGTGTTTAGGTTGACCACTGGTTGGTGTTTAGGTTTAAAGGATTACTCTTGGTCCATAACATGTAATGCGTAAGTGCATAAATGTCATGCCAAAATGGTTTCATGATGTTCGGGTGCATATAATCATAGGGATCGGTTCTAGGGCCACTTACATGGTTTTGGTGGATTGGTTTAAGGGTCCCATTTGCTAGAGTTGGAATATACCTCATCATTTGACCATGTCGTATCAAATGAACAATTGGTACGCCAAACCCTTTACCTTACCGTAAGGAACAGAGGTACGCAGGATTGGCTGAGTAGCTTTCTCAACCTGGAGTAGCTTTAAGGAAGATTGTCCTTAAGTGATAATAGTAACTCGGTTTGCTGAATTTCTAATGACGAGAAAGGATCCCAAATGATGCATCTAAATGTATGCAAAGGTGATTTCTTTAATTAGACCCAAACTGGAGATTCGAAGCCTACTCGGTTTTCCTGTTACCATTTTTTAGTTTGAAAAATATGTTTAAGTCCCCAGTAGAGTCGCCAGCTATGAACCCCCTTTCGAGCACCATGGGAAAGATTCAAAAGATGGAGTTAATCTAGACGGGCCCATTGGACGGTTCATCACAGAAACTGGGAGGAACTCCTTACCATTCTTTATGTTTGATTAGGGCAGATTAATTATAGCTCGGTTTAGCGCTTAACTGTGTTGGGTTGGCTCTTTGGAGCGCTTTGATAAGTGTGTGATGTGGTAGAGTCGCCACCTTAGTTTGTTTTTGTTTTCGGTGAAAAACTAAGGAAAAAAACCCTGTGATGGACTCCAATTTCAGTTTGCCTTTAGGATAAAATGCACTAGTCTCGAATCATTGGGTTCGGGGACTAGATTTTCAACTTCTTTTGAAATGAATCAACGGTTTGGTCATAATTAAGAAATCAAAAATCAGTGTTTTGCATGAGTGTAAGTTCATCGATGCATGAGCATACTTATAATGCATGGTAATCATAGACAAAGCATAAATGATTGAAAATTGTCTAATTCAAGGGGGAGCTTGACTCTAGCCTCATTTACCGAGGATTCTAGGTCATGCGACACATTCCCCTAAGTCCTAACTGGTCAGTTTGGTCGGGAGCCCGCTAGCTAGGCTAAAATCCGTAGGTATTCCTTCATACCTCGTTTTATGAGGATCAGGGCACACGAAGTTTTACATCGATTAGGATGGTAGGATTTTGGAGGTGCCACTCGGGGAGTGGGCTTATGGGGTGCCGAACAGGCTGGACTTTGGTTTGAAAACTGGTTTTGCCGGATGGACTGGGCTTAAAGCATGCTAGATGCTGGACAAACCGGGCTTGACAATTGATAGAGTGCCGGACGGACTGGCTTGAATTGACAAAGTTTGAGTTTTGAGTGATTATACCCTAGCGCTTGTGATGCGGTTGGATCGAAGCTCCATGGTTGGTAATCTACCAAAGAGGTTGAGTCTTCCTCCAAAATAAGCTAAGGTAGGTCACGAGGACCCGAATTATAGTCTTATATTTACTAGTGTTCATTGATGGATTATTAATTAATTCTTAAATTAATTAATAATAAATTAACTAATTAATGCTTTAGCCTAAGGAAGGTCAAAGTGTGATTGAAAGTCGAAAAGATCGACTTTTGAGAACCAAGTCGGGCCTTAAACTCGACTAATGAAGAAGAGCAAGGTCAGACTATATTGCCTTAGAATCATAAAAGAGAGAATGAGAGCCATTAAAGCTTGAGAAGTGCTCAATTAAGCAACAAGAGGAGAGGTGAAAATGAGGGAGGAGGGCCATATTTAGAGGCCAAAGGGGGGCTGTGCTAGGGAAAATTGACGCCAATGTCCTCCAAATTGGTACCGATGTGCCCTTTATCGGTGCCGATTAGGGGTCCCAGTGCACACTAATCAGTGCTAATCAAAGGGAGATCGCCGCCGATGCTAGGCTTTTCGGTGTCGATCCGGGCTTTTTACCAAAGTGCCCCTGCCCTTTGGTTTCAAGTTTTTCGGGCTTCTAGAGGTTCGTTCGGGGCCCAAACCATGTTCGATCGAGCTGATTCTCATGCCATTGGAGCCATGGAAAAATTTCCTAGAGCTTGATGATAAAATCATGGTCAACACTATGATCATCTATAATTGTAAGCATGTAAACTATGCATATAATTGATTTAACCTTATATGGTCCCCAAAGGTCAAGGTGAATGAGTTTAAATGGTTTTTTTTGAATGAATGATACTATGATTAAAGGGTAATCTATGTTGCTTGGACAAAGGACACACATGACAAACATATTTATTTATATTAAAGGATGGTAATACATGGTTGTGGTTTATCCTATCATCTGATACATGGCCAAGCCTAGAGTGCCAAAGAATGGCCTTATGATCTGAATGATTTATGCAAGCTCAATGAATAGAAGAAGAGTTACAAGAAAGAAAGGACTTAAAATTAAAAATGTAAAGACATACAGCAACTTTCCAAACAACAATGATCTTCTTATTGTGCAAATCCTGCAAAATGCATTTATCAGGTAAATTTTCAACAAAGACATGGCAAGATTTAGTTAAGGCAGTTACTGAGATCAGGCTACATTTAAAAGAAGGTATGTAAAGCACATTTGATAAGGTAATTCTAGGATTGAGTTTGATTGTTCCAATGGTTGTGACTGTTTTAACAGTGCCATCAGCTAAATGGACAGTTTTAGGTTTAAGTAATTTGAAAATATGGTCAAAATGTGTAAAGTCAAAGGTCATGTGATCTGTGACACCTGTATCCACAATCCATGAACCTTTGTCCTTGGTAATCAGACTATGAGATGTATTGTCAGGCAACATACGTACAAAATTGGCAGTATTATCCAAAAAGGCATCAATAATAGGATCCACTTGCTTCCCTTTAATGAATTTCATAATCTCTTGTTGTACAATACTAGCCAAATTCTCATTCCGGACATGTGACATATCTGCTGCATTAACCTCAATATCAAGGGGATAATTACTGACATTTGTTGCATTCATAGATTGAGAATGAGCTCTCTTATTTTTCAAGTCCTTGTAACAATCAGGATAACCATGCAATTTAAAACATATATCCCTCATATGACCCTCGAATTTACAATGATCACAGTATCTCTCACCCTTCTTGTCAAAATTATTCTTCTTGTAACCTTTGAAATCTCTACTAGCATATTTTCTAGTATTGGTGCTTTCTGAAAACATGATAGCACTACTCTCATTAGAGTTAATTATAATCTTCTGCACTTCTCTTTGCTTTTCCACAAGTAATACGATTAATTACACCTTATTTATGTTAGGAAAGGGATCCATTAGAAGAATTTGGTTTTTAACATGTTCATAGCTTTCATTTAGTCCCATTAGAAAGTGTATGACCTTATCAACATTTTCCACACCAGATATAAAATTTACAGCACCACAAGTGTTAATAAGCAAGAGAGATAGCTTACACAGCTTAGAGTGCATGTAATGCAAATGTCCGATTAGCATGGTGCTGGTACTTCTTCCTCTGATCCTCTGCCTGCTATAGATCGAGATGTTTCTACAGCTCTGCATCAACCACTATCGTCTCCTCTTAATCCTGATACTTCAGATGATACCTTGCTCACTCCTGCTGACACTACGATACATCCAGCAGATACTCCTACTGACGCTACGACACTAGATCATGCAGAGGATCGACCCCGTAGATTTGATTTTAAACTTTTTTAGATTTCTGTGATTTTTTCATATTTTGTATAGTACATTACATTAATAATTCCATTCTTACATTGTTATTGTGTTGTGATCTTGATGATGATGCTTGTGATTATGATGTATATATATGCCGATTTTTGACAGGTGGAAAAAATTATGGTTTTTAATATTATTAAATTATTTTTTTTGCCTGTAATTATTTTGCCACCGATTAGCGACCAAACTGTGACCAAAATTATAACCGTTAAATTTAAATTTGCGATAGATCACCAACCAATCAATTTTAAAATTTGCGACCGTTTTTAATAATTGCGATCGACACAATCTGTGACCAATTTGTGATGAACTTCCAAAAGGAAAGCACAACAAAAATTAGCCACCGATATTTATAATTTTGCGACCAATTAGTCGGTCACTAATTTGCGATCGAATGACTATTATTTGCGACGAGCACTTTGGCGACCGATTAATTTCCGTTGCAAATTGGTCTTTGAGTCCATTTTGCGATTGAATTTTCGGTCGCAATTTAGCGATTTTTTATAGTTTTTATACAGTCAAGATAGCGCCTTGAAGAGAGAAAGCTACACAAGTGATCAGTTGGTTAAGAGCAGACAATCGCTTGGTTAGAGTTGAAGAACCTTCAACCCCCTTCAACTTGCTTGATTCAGTACGTACCAATTCTTTTGGCTCCTGCACTGAGATTGGAAACTTTGTAGTTCAAGCGGATTTGTCAGTTTTAGCTTTTACCTCCGTTGATAGCATGGGTGACCCTAGTATTCCTGTTTCTGATAATGAGAAGATGGTCGAGAAGATAGTGGCATCTAACCTAGAAAAGCTCTTACGCTCAGATAAGCGTAAGGAGCAAGTGATAATAGAAGATGATGAGGCCAAGGGTGAATCCAAAAGAAAAGAGTACATAGATGACACTTGGCAGGATGGAGAATTCTTTGCCAAGAAAGTACCTATAAAGAAGTCCAAACTTGAGCCACTTGTGTCGAAAAAGTTAAAGAAGCTGGATAAGAAGTTAGAGAAGCTACATGTCTTCATGAAATCCAAGGGAATGGATCAGTATGTAGACATTGATGATGATGATGATGATGAGTTGGAATTGAAGCACACTATAAGATGCCGAAGGTGGCAAAATATGATGGTACAGGTGATCCTAAAGTGCATGTCATGCAATACAAAGCAGTAATGGAATTGGCGGGTCTACCATCAAGGGAGATTCTAAAGATGTTTCCTATGTCCTTGACCAGGTCTGCTCAGACTTGGTATTACAATTTAGAAAAGAAGGTGAGAAGAGATTGGAATGAGCTCACCACAGTTTTCTTGAAACAGTATGCTTACAACCTTCAAATGAGCGTAAACTTGAGGAATTTGGAGGCAACTGTACAAAAAATGATGAGACCTTTACTGATTATATGGCTAGATGGAGAGCCAAGCTCACGCAGATGAGGAACCGTCCTGATACCAAGGAGCATATTAAAATCTTTATTAAGGAGACCCTGCCAACTTTCTGAGAGAAGCTATATTACATGCCCTTAACTGAATTCTCACAAGTGTATGAGGTTGGGATCGCCATAAAAGACAAGTTAAGAAGTATAGACTTGTACCGGGAATTTTAATAAATTCGATTTCCAAGGGACAAGTTCGTTTGCAAAGACCCCAAGTATCAATAAGAATACAACAACTGCCACCTTAGATTTCAGAGTTGCCAATATCCCACAAAGAAAATTCTCTAACTTTAGAACTCCTTTCTCTAAGGTGTTCGAAAAGGTGAAGTCAGTGGGTCTGTTGCGACCACTCACACCAAAACCTCCTCCAGTACCTTTGCTAAAAAACTTTGATTATAATGCATACTGTCATTTTCACCAAGTCAACAGTCACACTACCGACCAATGCCTTCAGTTGAGACATGAGATCCAAAATTTAATTGATGAAGGCAAGGTAACTGACCAAGAGAAATAAAGGCTGAGCACGAAAACCAATCCACTTCCAAATTTTCGTAACGTGTTGCCTCCAAAAAATCTTTATATGGTTGAGTTTGGAAAGACTCCCAAGGAGGTAATGGCTGAATTTGAAGAGGAGGAGGAAGAAAGAGAGAGAGTTGCTATTGGAGCGGATTTATGTGATGGTCCTGAATGTATGGGATGATAGTGATGAAGAGTGGTTCAACCAAAATGAGGAAGTTTGTGTAGGAAGTGAAGATGAGATGATAGTGAATCCTGTTACTCTTGACGTCTGGAGTAGCGAGGAAGAGGAAGAAGCAAAAGCTGTGAATCTTATGACCCGCAGTGGTTGAGTGTATCAACCTGACATGATCAAGCCTGGAGAAGAAAATGAGAAGGCTAGCCCATTGGTTGTACCAAAGAAAGAAATTGACGATGACGCACTGATAAAACAGTTGAAAAGTAACTATGCGAATGTAAGCATGTGGGACCCACTCGTCTCTTCCAAGAAACACCGAGAAGCTTTGCTGAAAGCTATGGTCGAGATCCCGGTCTCGTCATCCATTTCTACAGTTGATTTTGTGGGGTTGGTTCAACATAATCCCCTCAAAATCACCTTTTTCGACGACGATTTTCCTCCCAAAGGAAGGAATCACACTAAGGCTTTATTTATAAAGGCTCAAGTAAGAGGCAAGATCACAGGAAATGCTATGATTGATGATGGGTCAGCTTTGAATGTCTGTTCGTTGAAACTTCTTTCAAAATTCAAGATGGATTTTTTTGACCTAGAACCTTCTGATGTTTTCATTTAAGCCTATGACGACTCTAGGAGACAAGTTGTTATTTTCTGATTCAGGTTCAGAAATACTTACAGTGCTTTCTCCATGCTTCTGGACTGTTGCATTTGCTTCATTGATTTTAGCTTTCTGTGTTGAAGTCAGAGTACTAATTTCTTTGGAGTCAGAATCGATAGTAGCCATTAGACAGATATTAGCAATCTCTTCTTGATCACTGTGACTTTCAGAATTAGAATCATCTGAATCACTCCAAGCAGCTATGAATGCCTGCTTCAGCTTCTCTTTTGTTGACTTCTTTTTCAATTTAGGACAATTAGGCTTGATATGTCTGGGTTTGTTGCATTCATAACAAACCACTTCAGAAGGTTCTTTCTTAGGTAAGTTACCATTTTTGGGTGGAAAGTTCTTTTTTACAAACTTTTTCTGTGGCCTTCCACTCTTTCTCTAGAACTTTTTGAATCTTTTAGCAACGACAGCTAAATCATCACTATTAAGATCGGAAGAACTTTCTTCACTAGAAACTACTTTCAAAGCCTGTCCTTTCTTTTTCTTATCTTCTATAGTTAAAGAAGATTTCATTTCTTCTGAAACAAGAGCTCTTATAAGATAATCATAAGTGACGGGAGTCTCTTTGTAATTCATGACAGTTCCTATAGAATCCCATTTTTTAGGTAGAATTCCAAGTATTTTCTTAACAAGCTCATCTTCTGAAATTTCCTTACCGAGAGTTCTCATAGGATTAACTATATTAGTAAATCTAGAACTTAATTCTGCAATAGTTTCTCCTTCCTTCATACTAAACATTCATATTCTCTCCAAAGGATATTTATTCTGGATTCCTTTACTCTATTTGTACCCTCATAGGTAACTTTAAGTTTTTCCCATACTTCTGTCGCAGATTTACATCCAGACACTTTATTGTATTATGTTGCGTCTAAAGTACAATCAAGAATATTAATAGCTTTTGCATTTATAGCAATATCATTCCAATCAGCATCTGTATATTCTTCTTCTGTTTTTCTAATACTCTCATTTTCTACGATTTTCACGGGAATATGAGGACCAGTTATAACATTCCTCCAGCAGTTTATATCAACTGATTTCATGAAATTTTCCATTCTAGTTTTCCAATAAGAGTAATTAGAACCATTGAACAAAGGAGGTCTAGAAACAGATTGACCTTCTAACGAAGTAAGAGGAAGTGAGGTTGTCATGGGATCTTATCTCTTAAGCGGTTAAGCTTCGGTAAGTCAAGAGCCAAAGCTCTGATACCAGATTGTGGGTCCCGTATATGTATGACACAACCTAAGAGGGGGGTGAATTGGGTTTTTTAAAAATATAAATTTTTAGATTTGAAAACAAAATGTAGAATTCTAAGTGCAACGAA
Organism: Jatropha curcas; assembly: GCF_041381405.1. Taxonomy (NCBI): domain Eukaryota; kingdom Viridiplantae; phylum Streptophyta; class Magnoliopsida; order Malpighiales; family Euphorbiaceae; genus Jatropha; species Jatropha curcas. Next base: position 19,593,311 of record NC_143152.1, on the reverse strand, counting down.
AAAATAGAGAACTTGAACTTGTGAGAATAAATTATGGATTAGAACTTCCTCACAATGTTCTATAGACAGACTATGCAAAGTGCAACTATTAATTAGAACTGCTTCACAAAGTCTTATTGAATATAGAACTTCTTTATGACGGAAGGCTATTGTATTTAGAACTTCCTCATAAAGTTTAGAAAATCATATAAGACTATGTGAGAGACAGTTATTGAGATTAGAACTGCTTCACAAAGCTTTAATCAAGTTTAGAAAACTGATTAGAAACCCAAGTAGTGAAATATACTGTAAATAGAAGAACAGTTTAGAACTTGGTATATTTACTTATCAGAATTCCAGAGTTCTAATATTCAGAGAAGATAAGACTTATTTCAGTTTTAGAACATCAAATCCATTAACACTTTTAACATTTCTAAAATATAAACAGAAGTGTAAGTAAAGTAGTATCAAGCAAAACTTCAGAAATTAAAAAGATCAACACAGTGATTTATAGTGGTTTGGCACTGACTCGCCTACATCCACTCCCCAAGACTCATCTTGAGATCCTCAACTATGTTATCTCTTTTCAAGGGTAAGAGACAAACCAACAGTACAAGGCAATAGATCAACACCTAGATCTACCCTTTATCCCACTAGAATTTTCAAAGGTTCTAGTTAACCTTAATCCTTTCTGTTTTTGACAGAGTACAAAAACTCAATTCAAGACATTAGAATCTCTCTCACGGAGAAGGTCGCTTGATAACCTCTTTCACAATAGCTTCTCACCTAAGCTATTACACAAATGTTTATCAAATAAAAACCTGTCTACTAAAGATTACAGAATCTCAATAGACAGACAGAAATGCAAATATAAGTACAGGAAAAAAAGTTTTTCAGATTAGAAAATCGTTTAGAACACAGAACTGTTTTTCAAAAGTAGTGATTATAAAAATTCTTTTCTCTTTTTAAAGATAAAAACGTAAAGTATAAAGATGAAAAGAAAAACGGGGGTAGAGAGTAAGTTTTGAGAGATAAAAGATATGATCAATAAGTGAATACTCTTAAAATGAAAACTCTTTCTTCCACCCATTTCAAAGAGTGAAAACTCCTTTTTATAGAGAGATTTGTGACTCTCGTTTTTAGAAAGTGGATATTTCTTTTTGAAATCAGAATATTTGCCTTCCTTATTTGGAAGATACGAAAATCTTAGTTACCAAAAATTTGTTTTATCCTTTTTGGTAAGAAAATAGGAGATGATCTTTCTTTCCTTAAACATAAAGATTTTCGAAAGCAATTTATTTGAGAAATATTTTTCGACAAGATTCTACTTACTAAAACGAAAAAATAAGATCTTCATTCGTTTTAGGTAAGAGAATAAATTAAAATTCTTAGATCTTCAAAGAGGATTTCTGAAAAAGAAAGCATACGATTTATTACCAAAATTGTTAGAGACATAATCTCTATAATTTTAGGTAATTGAATCATTTCGATTTCTTTTAAAAGGAATTTCGAAAACAACTTTTGACGAGAGGATTTATTTTGAAGAATCTAAATTTCGAAAAAATTTTTTGATGAGAGAAAGATTAGTTTTTGTTCTTATAGCTGAATTTTCTCTCTATCCTACAATGAATCCTAAAGACCTAACCACTAGGGTCTTCGGATGTTTTCACACACTATGGATTTTGTAGGACTTGCCTTGTTCGTCTATTTCTTTCCATACGTATTCTGCATAAAATATTATTAGCACGAATAATATAATTTAAATTTATTTGTTTTGTTTTAATCATCAAAATTCCGAGATTAGAATTTGACCCTTGAGCCAAGAAAACCTCCATGGGTCCTCAGGTTCGACAGGTCCAGTACTTAAAGTTCTGTAGAGGCTGGAATTATAATTACATCTCCAACTGGTGTGAAGACTGTTAGGTCCTTTAATCTGGATCTTCAATGCACCAACAACCAAGCGGAGTATGAAGCTTTGATTATTGGCTTGGAGATTCTTAGGGAGCTTGGAGCTCAGGAAGTACACATCATTGGCGACTCTCAATTGGTAAACAATTGCTGGGGGAATATAAGTGTGGCAGTCCAGCTTTAATAACTTGCTTTGCAACTAATATCCAATTGTTAAATGATTTCAAGGAAGTAGCGTTCACACATGTCCCAAGGGAAGAAAATTGGGAAGCAGATGAATTGGCCCAAATCGCTTCTGGTTTGAGGATGTCATAAGAACTAATAGAAAAACTAGTGTGCATCAGAAAGAAAAGACATCCTTCAATTAAGGAAAGAGGTATACCAATTGAATCATTTTATACTGACCTTGAGTCTAATATTGCAAATGATTGAAGAGTGTGAATACTCAAATTTTGAGGCTCAAAAATCCAGTTTTCCTGGACTACGAATAATAAAATTTGCTACAGTAAATTTGACTTTTGCTACAGTGCCTGTTTTCCCGAACTGCAAACAGTCCGGCCGGAGCAGAGGCCATTTTGGAAGTTCACTGAAAGTATGCCAATATGGTACTTAAAACGTCCGAAATGTCGCGAGGATCACGGAACAGGTCCCGGAATATTTTTCGGAGATCCGAAACTCCTGAAAACTCCTCTGGAGTGAAAGGCCCAAGGGGCCGCCGCCGAGCACGGCGGCTCCGGCCGCCAGACATGGCGGCAGCAGCCGCCGGTCATTGGCGGCACCGGTTCTTTCTCCCTCTTCATTTTTGGCCACTCCTGTCTGTGTTGACGGACGATCTTTCTCCCTCACGCTTTTGCGATTCTTTTACCTCTTTTTGCATTTTTAATTCAGTCTTTATTTTTTTTATGTGTTGTGATACTTGGCCACTAAAATTGAACAAATTAAAATTAATTAATATTTTCCCAAGCGAGGAGCTTAATCTGGAGTTAAGAAGCGGTCGTCGATTAAATCAGGTACATAAACGAAACTCTTCTCATTTAATTTTAGCACTTCATGCATATTTCTCTTCTACTCTTAATAATTCTACAACTGCATAAATGCATTCATGTCATTATTTAGGTAAATAAACTACCTTAATTAAGCACGATTAAGTTTAAATGCCCGGTTAATTAATAATCGTGGTGATAAAGCTTAAATCCGACAATATTGGCTAAAAGAACCTAGTTAATTAATAACTACGGTTCAATTGCCTTATTTCGAACAAATCAGGCTTAAGTCCAATTAATCAATAACTGTGGCTAAAAGCCTTAATTAATCACGTTTTGACAATAAATTGTTTAAATGTGATTAAGCTCGAATGCCCGGTTAATTAATCATCGTGGCATTAGATCTTAAATCCGACAATTTTGGCTAAAGAATCTAGTTAATTAATAACTACGGTTCAATCGCCTTATTTCGAACAAATCTGGCTCAAGTCCAATTAATTGATAATTGTGGCTAAAAGCCTGAATCAATCGCGTTTTGGCAACAAATTGCCTACAGTTTAATCAATCACATTTTGGCAATAAATTGCCTAAATTAAACATCAAAGCTTTGGCAAAATGCCTTGAATTAATCAACCAATTTTGGCTAAAAGCCTTAAAATCAATCAAATTCGGCAATAATAAGCCCGAACATCAATTTTGGCAATAATAAGCCCAAATATCAACTTTGGCGACAAATCGCCCAATCAACAATTTTGGCAAACAAATTGCCTAAATCAACACATTTTGGCCAAAGGCCTTAAATCAATCAATTTCGGCGACAATCGCCCAATCAACACTTTTGGCAAACAAATTGCCTAAACCAACTCATTTTGGCTAAAAGCCTTAAAATCGATCAATTTCAGCAAAATGCCTTAAAATCAACCATTTTCGGCTCAAAGCCTTAAAATCGACCATTTTTGGCAAAATGCCTTAAAATGAACCATTTTTGGCTAAAAGCCTTAAAATCAATCATTTTGGCGACAAATCGCCCGACAAAATCAATTTCGGCAATAATAAGCCCGAACATCAATTTTGGCAATAATAAGCCCAAATATCAACTTTGGCGACAAATCGCCCGACAACCATTTTTGGCACAAATGCCTTAAAACCAACATTTTTGGTGACGAACGCCTAATCGAATCAATCGATCCTTTGGCAAAATGCCTAAACAAAATGCACAAAGCATACACACACTCATGCATAAAGCATCCCCATTCAAAGCCCTCTAAAAGAGGCCTATCGAACTACGTTGACTTTGATCTTCCATTCAAACGGAAGTACGTAGGCACGTTCGGGATTTAACCCCGGGCAGCAAGTCGAAATCACTTAAACATTTCATTTAGTCCAATTACATCATTTACCTTGCAAAGCATTCATTGTTTAGGTTAGTTCATCAGTATGACATGGTCTCAGGATCCACCTCGGGTTCGTAGATTGTGCCTTAAACATTGGGATAATTAATCTAATAATTAGGTTAATTAAAATCGGAGTCACTTAGGGTTTTTCCTAGTTTACCCTAAAATAATTAAACAAGGTGGCGACTCATACATTCACGTGCATTTTTGCCCCTAGTCATGTGCATTCATATGCCTATGATATTTGGGGTAGGGGTTCACAAGGAGGACCTCTGAAGAAATATTTGGAGTGCCCATCTAGGAAGACTCCTTATCGGATTAAAGTTCAAGCTTTACACTACGTATTGATAGAGGATGTCCTATACTGGAAAACCATTGATGGGTTCTTGCTGAGGTGCCTTGAATTCTCAGAGGCAATGGAGGTTATGAAGTAGGTTCATGATGGCGTTTGTGGGGCTCATTAGGCAGGCCTTAAAATGAGATAGTTGCTTAAAAGACACGACTATTTTTGGCCGACCATCCTGAAGGATTGCTTCACTTATGAGAAAGGGTGCCAGCAATGTCAAAAATAGGAATCTATTCAAAGGATCCCAACAGAAGAATTACAACCTATCTTGAAGTCGTGGCCCTTTCAAGGTTGGGCCATGGATATCATCGTCAAAGTTCATCCAACATCCTCCAAAGGCCATTTCTTTATCTTGGTAGCTATAGATTATTTCATCAAGTGGGTGGAGGCAGTGCCCTTGAAGAAGGTTGAGCAACAAGATGTCATAGAATTTATCAAAGAGCATATCATCCATAGCTTTGGCATTCCCCAGAGTATTACAACATATCAGGGGACCATGTTCATGGGGCAGGAGGTTAAGGATTTTGTAAAGGATTATGGTATTAAACTCCTTACCTCCAGTCCTTATTATGCCCAAGCGAATGGTCAAGTAGAAGCTTCAAACAAAGTGCTCATTGAGGATAACCCTAGGGAGTGGCATCATTATTGTCAGAGACTTTATGGTCATATCATACTTCAAAGAGGAATGCTACTCAAACAAGTCCTTTTGCATTAACCTTTGGCCATGATGCAGTTCTACCAATGGAAGTTGTGGTTCTTTCACTTAGAGTAGCAAAACAAAATTGGTTAACTCCTAATGATTATACATAGGCTATGGCATGGAGCTAAAGGAACTCGATGAAGCACGTCATCAAGCATTCAGCAGAATGGCTGTACAAAAGAAGAGGATTGCCAGGACCTACAACAAAAGCATTCGAAAGAGATCATTCCAAGAAGGAGATTTAGTGTGGAAGGTAATTTTACCACTTGGTTCTAAATGCAGAGAATATGGCAAATGGTCTCCTAACAGGAGGATCCCTTTCAAGTTTATAAAGTCCTCAAAGGAAATGCCCATTGGTTATCGAGTCTGTCAGGAGAACCACATAAAAGAAACATCAATGGCCGTTACCTTAAGAAGTACCATCCCACCATGTGGGAGATAAAGAACAACAACAATGAAGGTAATTGAGCCAATCCCACGCTCTGAGAAGAAGGTTAATACAACCCTAGCCAATTAAACAAGTACTCTTGCAATCAACAAGGATAATCTAGCAAAGAACATACAATCATGGAAGTACCGTCAATCCCTAAAACCCCCCAAGTACTCTTGAAGAGAGAAAGAAAGAAATTTAAGACAAGAAATCAGAAACTTACCTCAAGTACTCTTGAAACAAATCTAAAATTCTTAGTGCAATTAATCTTGTAGAACTCACAATCTTAAAGTTGGTTTGCATTCATCCAACGAAGAACACGCTTTCTTTTGAAAGAAAGAATAAAATCACGTTTTTTGATTCATAATTGTCTTTGGCTGTCGTGCAGCTTTTACAAAACTAATATTAATACCCTCAAACCTAAACCTAATTAGCCTTTAGTTAAACTAACCTAGGCCTAACCCAATATGGCCCATATGGGCTTAATTTAAATACAAACCTAAGCTAACTAATTAAAATAGGCCTAACTTAACTATTAACTAATCTAGGGCTGGCCCAACTTTGGAATATAAGCCCAACCAGCCTTACAGTAATAAGTCCACTAAAAACAATTTACACAAAATAAGATAAGTGGGCCTGCATGCCCTACACACCCCATACTTAAGCTTACAATGACAAAACATTCTTCTAAATTTGCCGAAATATAAAACATGTATAAGGCATCAATGGGCAGCCTCCTCTTTACACGCCTCAAGCACCATAATAAACTTAAGTGCTTCTTCAAGCTCAATCCCACATCTTGCATAGTTATGGTCTTGAAGCTCTAATATGACTTGTTCTTCAACAAATGCATTCAAGGCTGCTAATAGCTTAGTAGCACAAGCTCTTGTGATTCGCCCGATAGGTAGAGCTAGAGGATCCTTCACCTTGCTCCTTTGATCCGTATCAAGGTCACCTATAGTAAATAGCTCAATAATTATAGATAGGTGATATACCGATACCACGGTTAAGTATGTAAAATAAATGTAGGCAATATTCTGCCACCAAAATAAAGCATGTAAATAGCCTATTCCACGGTAATTCATGAATAAAATGAACAGGCCTACTAGCCTTTTATTATATAAATATACAAAGGTCAATTCACGGCTTTTGATAAATACCAAACAAATATCCAATAAAGATCCCCAAGTACATCAAAACAAATCAAAACAAAGTGAAGTCAACTAAAGAAGAATCAATCAAGGTCAACATCCTAGAACTAGCGCCAAGTCTGTGTATCTTAAACTCTAATACTTGGCGAGCTGCAATATTCACTTTCGCAACAGCTTTTTGATATCTGTCTCTTCTAGTTATAAAGTCTTTAATAGAAGACTGGGTCTCTATAGCCGAAGAGATAGTTTGCTGGTGAGAGGAGAACAAGTCAGTAATCTGAGATAGGATCTCCTGTGGCCGGCTAGAACCATCAACCCTGCTCAACACGTCTAATGAAGAAAACAAATGGCCACATTATTCCTCAGATAAGTCTAGTAAATTAAGAGTAAACAAGTGTTTAAGTTACTCCTTGGCTGCCTTAACAGAAGCAGGGGAAGGTTGGCCAAGAGAAGAAGCAGAAGAGACAGGAAAATCATTCAGAAAAGAAAAGTCTAACTCAGATAAAGGATGCTCAATCTCAGTGATAATAATCGGTGGAGCTGGAGGAGTAGGAGCCTACAGGGAAAATGGATGAAGTATAAGTAGCAATTTGGACAAAGAAGAACATATGAGATAAAGGAAATACATGTGGAGAAGAAGCTAGTGGAGCGTCTGAATTTCAACCAGTGGAAGGAGATGGTTGTCGAACAAGGGAAGTACAACCCAAAGGAGTCACATCAATCCTGAAAGTATCTCTGGAAGTGGATGAGGTAGAAGGAGAGCAACCAGTCATGAATGTCCTCTGAGGAGTGGCATCAACATTGCTTGTCTCCACTAAATGTGGATTTGGCACCTTTGAATAGTCTAAAATTACCTTTGGCTCATCTAGTTGCAACCTGGATAAAGGTTTCGATTTGTTAGCTACTCTTGTAGAATGCCTTGGTGTAGGTGTCTGCTGGGTCTCCTTCGATGTTCCCTTTCTCATTTTCTTTTGGGAAATTTGGATTTTTGGAGTATGTCTCCCTAGGCTGTGTAGCTAGCTTTCATTTCCTATTTAGAGAGTCTGAATTGTTGACCTGAGGAGAGATCAATGGGGAAAGAGAATCTGCAAAGGAAAAAGGAGATGAGATAATAGTTTAAAGACAGAGGAAGACTACTCAATATGCTATATACCTAGGGAGTCATATGGTTGTGCCACAAATTTAGTGTAAAGAGCAGTCCACCAGTGTTGAAAAGTAGGAAAAATGATGTTCGGATCCACAAAGGTGAAAGGTACTTTCTGAAGAATTACTCTCTATTTTTGTAACATGTCATTTATACGAGATTGTGTCTGGCCCCTTCTGTAAGTGGAAGTAGATGCCATGAATAGTGTCAGCTCAGGGATACTCTGTATCAATCCAAATTGTCTGCACCACATGCAGGGGATATAAGCCTCAAAAGTAGCAGCACAAGCAAAATTTACTTCAAAAGATACATTCACATTCAGATATCGCTAAGAAGTAAAAATAGCCCATGTCTTAATGCATCTTGCATAGTAGTAGGTTGCCTATTATTCAACCACAATGGGAGACCAGCCGCTACTAACTCATTAACATCATCAAATGGAGTAAACCTAATGCGGTTCGGATCTTTAAGGTTCTTGAAGTACTCAATAGCTCCCTCGGGTAGTAAATTATAAATAGAGTTAGATACTCTATAAGCAAACAGCCCATCAACTGGCGGTAGAAGTAAATTTCTCAAATCAGGGAAATAACTGAAAAGCCAAAGTTGTACTATCCACAGGCTGCCATTCCATTTGCTAAAAGGTTTATCGAAAATTAATTTGTGCAAGTCGTGGAAGACAGAACCCAGAAGCATGGTTCCCAGGGCATAAGGTCGTCCACAAGCTAGTTCATGAGCCAAGGGGAGATACTCACCGGGGGGATGACCAAAAGCAAGGAAGAAGATAAATTTGCACAGCAAAATCCATAGGAACCTCACATGATCAAATGAACTGGTACCTTGGCCAAACTTGATAGCCGAGGACTAGAAGTCGAATGATTAGGTGTATGAGACTGAGTCAAGCAGATGAGGGACTAGGCTTGGTGCATCGTCTCCAATAATGGGTAAGCCAGTCAAAGCATAAATGTCTAGAAAAGTAATAGACATCGAACCCATGGGAAAAATAAAAGAGTTACAATAATCAAACCAAAATCTTAAGGCACCATAGACGACACTAGTGCACAGAGGAGGGCTTGATTGTGGAAGCCTGCATAGTTGGATAAAGGAGTTGATCCCCATATCTTCCCCAAGGGATTTGTACACTAGTTCGAGAAGGTCTATCCATTTGTTCCATAAGTTTGTATGTCGAGGCCAAGACTTGATCTTGTATGCTGGCAGAGGAGCGAGAGAAGGATGAGATAGAATCAATTCAGTGTTTCTCATTAATGGCAGGGGTGATGGTGGGGGGCCTTTTTGTTAATGGTCGAATAGTCTTATCAAAAGAGTAGGGATGATGTTCCTATGAGTAAAGCAAGAGAATTAGAAGATAAAGGGAAACAGTGCATAATATGTGTTATGCGAGGATCAATAAAGGAGTTTACCTGAGGAGCTAGTGCATTAGTAGGAACACCACCTGAGTTATTAGCAAATGCTGCAGTGGAACCTATTATAAGGAGTTTAAAGTTAGTTCTTTTCTAGGGAAATTTTGATAGAGTTTCCAGAAACTAGTTTTCCACTCTTACCAGTCTCATAGCATCAACAGAGATACTCCTCAAACCGAATTAGGTATACAATCTGCAAAATTCAAAATTTTTCAGCATAGTTCCTTATCTTGAGCTAAAGTCAAAAAAATATTCTCATTAGTGTTAAATTCTGGAAAATAGTTGTCAAGGAAACTAGTGTTAAAGGAACTGGTGCCTCTAATTCGAGTCCAGGGATAGAATTAGGTAAGGGGTTTTCATTGGATATCATATTCTTGATTCGTGAGAGATCACTAAAAAATTAAATAAATAAATAAGTAATAAAAATAAATAATAAATAAATTGAAAAAAAAAAGGAAAACAAACGAAATTAAAAAAAAGGATTTGCAAGGATGGCAATTGATGTCTCGTGATTATCAAGGCTAAATCGCCTTGGATTTTCCAATAAAGTAATGAGGAGTTACCTGTTTGGATGGTGGATGGTCAAAGTTCGTTTGGTACCAAGTTTGACAGAAAAAAAAAAAAAAAAAAAAAAAAAAAAAAAAAGAAAGAAGAAGAAGAAGAAGAAGAAGAAGGGAAAGAACACTTAATGACGACACAGCGGCACAAAATGCTAGGACAAGAAGGTGAATGGCACAATTAGGTTTGAAGTCCGGTTTTTATGAATAATTAAAATTCCTTGGCTTTTAGAGTTTAATTCGTAAATTGGTTTTGGGGTGTGGTGTTATATTTTGTTTTTAGAGTTTAATTCGAAAATTGGTTTAGATTTACAAAGATGAGCTCACATATTAAACATGGCCTGCTAGGCCAATTTAATATGGGGCAATTGTTGAATTCATTTTGTGAATTTTTAATTTTAGGCTTTATATTTTGGATTTGGACTTGAATGTTTAATTAATTGGGACCCGATCGATATCATTTTATATAATTAATTAATTAATTAATTTTTCTTAATTAATTAATTGAAAGAAAGAGAAAAAGAAGATGTGAGCTGCAGTTGAGCAAGCACTCTTTAAGCATTGTTCACATACAGGAAGATGAGACCCCAAATGAACTAATGGAAACGTGTTTCAGTAGATACTTTTGGTAACCACATGTGAAGCTTGTAAAAAGAGCAAGAGAGGCCAACAAAAAGGAAACCAAAATTCTCCGACGAATTCAACCAAACTCTCCAATGAGTGAAGCAATTTAATTTCAAAGCATTATCTTTATTTTTGCTAAGGATTGCCTATTTACAATTCTAGTAATTACAAGTTTTTTTCGATACAAGCAAGCAATTTACAATTGAAGCAATCAAATTTCTTTTATATTTCCAGCAATTAAACTCTCTTTATAATTTTTTTAGTTGGTGTATTTCACACACTTAGCATGCCTGCATTTATTTCACAAATCAAGCTGTCTTGTCACTGGATTGGTTGCTCTTTTTACAAAAAAGAACCAACACCCACCCAAGTAAAAGATCCAACTCCCACTTAAGCTTTTTTTCTAGTCTCGTTAAACCAGGAGAAGGCCGAATCTCTTGTTTCCTCTGGACACCTTCTAAACGAGCAATGATATTTCTTTTATGGGGAAAAATATTCCCGAAGACAACTGAATTCGACGTCTTTAATTTAGACAAAAAGTTGGACAGAGCATAGGAAAGAGAACCAATGTTGCTCCAATTGTTTTGAACAAAATCAGGAAATAGTGGATGCGACAGCCACGTCGCAATGAACCGGAAAGGAGAACTCCTACCACTCGTATTAGCAGAATTATTAAAAGAGACGACAATGGGTCTGTGATCCAAGCCGATCCTCGCTAAATGAGAAACAAAAGCTTTTGAAAAACGAAACCTCCAAGAGGAGTTACACAAAGCCCTATCCAAACGTTCAAAAAGATTACCTCGACTCCAAGTAAACCTGGACCCTTTGAAGCCCAAATCAAGGAGACCTGAACCATTAAACCAGTCCGCAAACTGCTTGTTAATACCAGATCTGCTGCTTGAACCCCCCATTCTTTCCTGACTACTGAGAATAGGATTGAAATCGCCAATAAGAAGCCAAGGATTAGCCATATGAGTGTTGATTAACTGCAAAGCATTCCAAAGCATAGATCTTCGACATACTTGAGGGCTAGCGTAGACTGCCATAAGCTCCATAAGAATTTTCCCACCAGTCAAAATTCCCAGATGGACAAACTGAAAATGATTAATAGGAACTCTTACCTCTCATTCCTCGTCCCATAGAATCCAAATGCCCCCGCAAAGCCCACGCTTCAACCCGATGAGATCTTTTGTATCCAATTTTTCTGATAATACTGTCAGCTCTACGACCACTAACTCTAGGCTCCAAGAGAACAATGAGCTTAGGCCGAAACTTATTAATAAAAAATCTGAGATTCCCAACGAAATTGTGTTTTGCTACCCCTTGGCAGTTCCACGCAAAAATAGAATCAAACATAAGGGAAAAGAAGCAAATAATAATAATAATAATAATAATTAGAAGCTCAATCCTCCATGGAACGCTTCTCATCAACCTTCTCCTCATCCGAGACTTCCTCTCCAGCACTACTGACAACATCTTCAAAATCCTCCATATCTCCATTTACCTCCCCTTCATTCTCTTCAAAGCTAAAGATCGAATGTCCCTCCCCATCTAGGGGTCTACTGGAAAAATCCAGACCATTAGCCTCCTTATCCACTTGAGCATGCAGAGCTGGAAAGGAGGTAGGGGAAAATAAATTGCTATAAGGCTCTTTCAGTCTCGCATTATAATTCTGAGTAGCATCTTTAACCGCTGAATGCAAACTAGGATCCAAAGCTGTGCTAGTTGGAACCACTGATAAGTCTAAAGAGAGCCTATTTTTATAATCAAAAAAATCTCCAAGGGTAGGCTTCTTTGGGATCGCAGGGGACCTGGCCCTCCTTTTTCCAGTTAGAGATTTCGAATTCTTCCCACTGTTGTCCCTATTAGAGATATTCTTCGAGATAGCCATATTATTTCCATGCAAGGAACGTGCATGGGTGCTGGAAGGGATCCAAGTGGAATTGTTCCCTGCCAACTGAGAAACATTGTCCTCTCTCTCCACCTCATTGAAGTTTTCACGAGCCTAGAAACGAGAACCCGAGCTACCAAACCCAGGTGCACCACCTTGATTCTCACTGGACACCCTCCCTGGTCGCCAACTCATTTCTGAACAACCATCCATGGAACTCAGCAGTATTATCTGCGGAGTGGTCATTCGATTTATTCATGTCTCCTGTTTCTTCATTATTCACAGGCACCTCCTCTCGGAAAGGACAAAAATTATCTTTATGCCAAATCCTCTCCCAAAAGTAACACATCTCTGGGAGGCTCTCATATTCAACATGTTGTTCAAACCCATTGATAATGAACTTCGAGACCAAGGGAGCTCTCACATCACCCAAATTGCCAATCTGGCAAACTTCCCATGAAGGGTATCCTCCGTGTTATAATCCACCTTTACTACCTTTCTAATCACATCCCCTATCACCCGAAGCACTTTCTTGTGGTAGAGATGGAGCGGAAGTCCTGGAAGCCTGACCCAAACTGTTGAAAGTTGATTCAAGAATTGGTCCTGCCGAATCTTCTCAATTACTGCTCTGCTCCTAAAATTTCTGGTTTCAGTTAATAAGATAAGTTTTTTATTAGTGGCATAATAATTTAGATTTATTGAGTATTTTTAGCTATTTTAGTTAAGTTTATAAGCATATATAAAGGCACTTCAATTCTGAAATTTAATATACTGTAGAACTCATCCATTTTCTGCATTTGTGAGTTCATCTGCAATTGCAGCATTTTTGTTTCTTTTAATTCTATTTTCACAATTGTTCCAACATTGTGGTATTAGAGCCTGGTTGGTTTGAGTGAGTAGAGAGATTAAACACGTGAGGTGAGTGAAACACTTTGAAAATATCATGGCAAACAACAACAATGCAATGAGTGTTGCACAACCACTCATTCCCATCTTTAAAGGGCAAGGCTATGAATTTTGGAGTATTAGAATGAGAACTCTACTCAGATCTCAGGATCTTTAGGACTTGGTGGAATATGGTTATGCAGATCCAGATGAAGAAAATAGATTGAAAGTCAATAGAAAGAAAGACTTCATGGCATTGGTGATAATTCAGCAAGCTGTTCATGACAGTGTCTTCTCTGGAATTGCAGCAGCAGCCACATCCAAGCAAGCATGGTTAGTTTTACAGAAGGAGTTTAAAGGTGATTCAAGAATAATCACTATAAAACTGCAATCGCTACGACGGGACTTTGAGACTTTATTCATGAAAAACGGCAAATCGGTGCAAAATTTATTGTCAAAAGCAATGGCAATTGTGAATCAAATGCGATCTTATGGGAGCAAATTACTTATCAGACAGTAGTTAAAAAGGTATTGAGAAGCTTAATCCCAAAATTTGATCATGTAGTTGCTGCAATGGAAGAATCTAAGGATTTACCAATTTTTTCATTTGATGAACTAATGGGGTCATTGCAAGCACATGAGTCCAGAATTAATAGATCACTTGAAAAGAATGGCGAACAAACATTTCAAGTTGTCACCAAAAGCAGGGAAGGTGAAACTTCAGCAAACAAAGGTCGAGGAAGAGGAGGATTCTGTGGCCGTGGCCGTGGCCGTGGCCAAGGAAGAGGCAGAGGCCGATCTGACGGACAACAAAGGCAGTCCGAAGAGCAAAGTAAATGGTAGAATGGTGTTCAATACTATCATTGCGGCAAATACGGGCATATAAAGGCAGAATGTTGGTATAAAGACCAACAAATGAACTGTGCTGCAGAGAATAAAGAAGAAAAAGAGGAACAACTTTTATGGCTTGTCTTGAAACTAACTCCAAACCAAGTAATTTATGGTTTGTTGATAGTGGTTGTTCAAACCACATGACAGGCACCAAATCCTTATTCCATAAGCTTGATGAGACACAAAAAATAACAATGCAGCTTGGCAACACAAAAGAGATGCAAGTTGAAGGTAAAGGCATGGTGAAAGTGGAAACTGATCTTAGTAAGGTAAAGTTATTAGATGATGTTCAATTTGTGCCTGAATTGGGATACAATTTATTGAGTGTTGGACAGTCGATCGTTAGAGGGCATTCCATTTTATTTGATGACAACGCTTGTGCCATTACAAATAAGAAATCAGACCAAAGAACTCATATAAGCATGACTTCAAATAAGATGTTTCCATTAAACATTTCCGGCATGGAGCAGTTTGTACTAGCAACAAGTGAAACTGATGATTCAACGTTATGGCATTTGAGGTATGGGCATCTTAATATGAAGGGCATGAAGTTACTCAGTAATAAAGGTATGGTTTTTGGACTACCAAAAATTGGTTCAATTAAATTATGTGAATGATGCATTTATGGCAAACAAACTAGAAAGTCATTTCTAGTAGGAAAAGCGTGGAGCGCAACAAATTGTCTAGAATTAATTCATATCGATTTTTGTGGTCCTATGCAAACCAAGTCTCATGGTGGGAGTCATCATTTCTTACTTTTTATTGATGATTGTAATCGGATGAGTTGGGTTTATTTCTTGGAAAATAAATCAGAAACATTTGTAAATTTTCAGCATTTTAAAGCCATAGTTGAGAAACAAAGTGGATTGCAAATTAAAAGTCTTTGCACAGACAGAGGTGAAGAATTCTTGTCAAATCAATTCACTCTTTTTTTTTTTTTGCTAAGAAAATGGAATTCATAGGGAGTTGATAGCTCCTTATACTCCAGAGCAAAATGGCGTTGCGAAATGAAAGAATGATTATGGAGATGGCAAGAAGCATGTTGCAAGCGAAAGGGCTCTCTAACCAATTTTGGGCTAAAGCAGTAGCAACTTCAGTCTATTTGTTGAATCTATCTCCCACAAGAGCTATGATGAATCAAACTCCATTTGAAACTTGGAAAGGCAAGAAACCTTCTATAAGTCACTTAAGAATTTTTGGGTATATTTCATATGCTTTGGTAAATTCTCAAGTTCATCAAAAACTTGATGAGAAATCTGAAAAATGTATCTTTGTTGGTTATTGTACACAATCCAAGGCATATCGATTATGTAACCCTCTTAGTGGCAAGATTATAATAAGCAGGAATGTAATATTTGATGAAAATGCAAGCTGGGATTGGCAAGAAAATAAAGAAACGATGCAGCAACAGATTTCAATAGACAACGAAATCTCTAAAAAAGACAATCAAGTGCCAACTCCAACAAATTCAGTTGCTAGTTCTCCCCTGATCTCACCAAATTCATCACCATCCTTGAGGCAGCATTCTTCCTCCACTTGGAAGAATCTTCAGATGAGAATCCACTAAGAAAATTCAGATCCTTGACAGAAATATATGAATCTTGTCAATTTGTTCTTCTTGCTTCAGATCCCATAACATATGAAGAAGCAGCTGGAAAAGAAGAGTGGCAAAAAGCAATGCTGGAAGAGTTGATGGCCATCGAAAAGAATGCAACATGGGAGATGGTAGACTTACCGGAAGGCAAAAATGCAATCGGATTGAAATGGGTGTTCAAAACCAAATGTTATGCAGATGGAAATGTGCAAAAATATAAAGCATGCCTCGTCGCAAAAGGGTATGCATAGCAACATGGTATTGATTTCAAAGAAATGTTTTCTTTTGTAGATCGCTTTGAAACTGTGAGAATCGTCTTATCATTGGCTGCACAGCTATGCTGGCCAATTTATCAATTTGACGTCAAGTCGGCTTTTTTGAATGGAAACTTACAAGAAGAGTAATAGAGATTATAACGTATTATCAGATAAGAAAATGAAGACATGAATAGATTGATAGCAATGGCAGAAACACTGTTGTATTAATGGAGAATATTCATGAGGAAGATAACAAAATGACTGTAAACAGCCCCCAGGACTA
>NC_143152.1:19547934-19576836 GCF_041381405.1 Jatropha curcas | reverse complement strand
CTTGGCTCGTGCATTGCTTTCCTCTATCCTAAAGCCTTAAAAACTGACTTGAGCACCTTACAATTACCCAAAGCCTCAAACACTGACCTGAGCATCCTTGTTTACCAAGAGTCTCAAACACTGACTTGAGAATCCTCATATCCCAAAAGCCTCAAACACCAACTTGAGCACCTCAAATGACCAAAAGCCTTAAACAAGACCTAAGCACTCATTATCCCCAAACTGGGGGCAATGCTTGAGTCATGCCCTCAAATCTTGGCTGGTGAATTGCTTTCCTCTATCGTAAAGCCTCAAAAATCAACCTGAGCACCTTACAGTTACCTAATGCCTCAAACACCAACCTGAGCATCCTTGTTTACTAAGATCTTAAACACTAACTTGAGTACTCCCAAATCCCAAAAGCCTGAAACACCTACCTGAGCACCTCAAATCACCAAATGCCTTAAACCGACCTATGCACTTATTATCACCTCACTAGGGGCAATGCTTGAGTCATGCCCTCAAATCTTGACTCGTGCATTGCTTTCCACTATCCCAAGCCTCAAACACTAACCTGAGTCACCAAACATAAATAGTACACGTTTTGAAACCTGACCAACAAATGAATACTAATACTTCCTTTTTTTGCTTCTTCCAGAGAACTACGGCAACAATGACTGCTACTCCACCCATTGATCTTAGGGCAATGATAGAGGAAATGCTCCGGGAACAAGAGACCCCCGCTTTCGGACTATGCTCGCTAAGCAAAATAACTCCCTTTAGAATACCCATCACCACTCAGCGAGAGACCGATTCGGGGGAAGTAAGGACTCTGATAACTACCATCCAGAATGGTAATGCTCCTTCGAATCAGGCTGGAGGATCTAATGAACAACCAACTACTCAACCTAACGGTGACCAGATTGCTAGAGGGTTAGTTGCTGAAATTGGGGCCACTTTAAATGCCACTGCTACCCCAAGCCAAATGGGGGATGATTCTGCCTCTCTCGAGGTCAAAAAGACGATGGAGAAAATGGACCCCTTCGAGAAGTTCCTCAAAAGCATTAAGAAATATGAGGATCTTATCAATGTTGACTCTCTTCTGCTCTTTCTAGAAGCCAGGCTGCCCGCCAGGTTCAAGATGCCCACTATGGACAAATTTGATGGCACCACTTGCCCCAAGACTCATCTAAAGATGTATGTGGGTGCCTCACTCCTCTTGGTGTAAACAATGAGCTCCTTGCTCAGTTGTTCCAGCAGTCTCTTACTGGTGTTGCTCTTCATTGATTTGTCACCCTATACAACGACAAGAAGAGGACTTGGGACGAGATTTGTAATGCCTTCGACTAGTAGTACCCCTACAACGAGGAGGTTGATATTACTAGAGGGACTTGGAGGCCCGAGAATCCTTCTCCTCATTCCTTAACGAGGTGGAGAGGCAAAGCCTCCCAAATGCTCAACCGTCCTTCCGAGCAAGAACAGATTGACATCATTGTCAAGAATCTCCTCCGCTCTTACCAGAATCACTTGAGGGCACAGTACCTCCCAGACTTCCGAGCCTTTATTGCTACTACCACAAAGGGACCTGATCCAGTCGGGCCAGATCAAAGAGGATTAAGTTTCTTCTCCAGATATATGAAGCCTCAAATCAACAATCATGCAGTTCCTCCCACCCCTCAGAAAAGCGATGACGTGGCCAATTTGACCAGCCAAAGACAACTTCCTCCTCCACCACCACGAAGACCAGTTGCTCAAATAGACTGGCGTAAATTTACAGACTTAGGGGTTCCTCTTTCTTTCATTTTCCAAAAGGCTGTGAATGATAAGTTGATACAGCCCTTGGAACCAAGACCCCTACCTAACCCTATTCCAAATAACTTCAACCTTAACTCCTTCTACTCTTTCCATCAAAGGCCTGGAAACAAGACTGATGAGTGCAAAACCTTAAGACACAAGATTCAGGACCTACTAGAAAGCGGCCAAATACTTCCTGTTCGACCTCGAACGGACATAAACACTATCCCTCTTCCTTATCACCAAAACAACATCTATTTGATTCATCAAGAGCCAGATTCTGACTTGTTTTCTTTGATCGAACCCATCTTAGACAACTCATGTTGCATCATAGACTTGAATGACGTACTTGAGGAGATAACGCCATCACCTAGAGCGGGAGACAATACCCATCTCCTCCTCTAGAAGCTCTACCCAACCCAGCCACCCTAGCCAAAGACATGCCCAGTTCTAGCTCTGGACCCCAACTTGAAAACTTAGTCTTGGAGCAGCTGAAGAAGACTAAAGCTAATATCTCTATATGGGGGTTAATCTAGTCTTCATTTGTGCATCGCCAAGCCCTGATGAAAGCCATGAATCAGTGTCAGACTTCTGCTGATATAACCCTAGAGGCATTGGTGGCATCCATCACGAGGAACCCCTTAGCATTGGCTCTCTATTTCTTTGACCATGAGATCCTTGCTGGAGGAGACCACAATTATGCTTTATACATCACAATTCTGATATCATAATTCTAATAGAAAAAATTCTACTTTAGAATAGAAAAAAAAAATTTGTGCTGAGATCACAATCATGCTTTATACATCACAGTCTAGGCCAGGGGTAAGACAGCACCTATGGTTCTAGTAGATAATGGGTCCACTCTGAATGTTTGCCCTCTAAAAGTGGCCAACTGTCTGGGCCTAACTGTTGAAGACTTTATGCCATCCGATCAGATACTGAGGGCATATGACAACACTAGGTGTGAAGTATTAGGTGTGGCCGATCTAGAGGTCACAATCGAGCCCGTAGTCATGACTATGCCCTTCCAAGTGGTGGATGTCCCGGCTTGCTTTAATCTCCTTCTGGGAAGACCATGGACTCACAAGGCTGAAGCAGTGGCCTCCTCTCTACACTAAAAACTGAAGTTCCCCTATGAAAATGTAGTGGTAACAATTGTTGAGTCTCTTTGAGTTACCCACAAGTATACGGATCGCAACGTAGTAATAAAAAGATCGATCCCAAGAGGAACGGGTTATGTCCACTTTACTACTTATCCTTAACACTTATGTTTACAGCAATAAAATATGAAATGATTAAACTATGATCCTATTTAAACTATAATTAAATATACTACTTAATTCTATAGATAAAGATATAGTATAATACTTAGAAGAATTGATCATGCATTAGATTTTCTTTTTCTATAGCAAAAAGTGTAACATGCAATAACCGATTCTTTAATCACATATGGTAAAGTATAATTCAACCTCTCGGTATAGAATTACTCTATTTATTATATGTATCTCTACATACAACAAATGCCTTACTTTGTCAAATATTAAGCCTAGTTCTTATTCTTTGATTATTTCAATAAGTTAGACTTAACTTTGACAAACCAAGTTAAAGATTCACATGCAAACCCAACTAAATGAATTCTATCTCTTTGATCTTTACTTAATTATTTCTTTCTAAGAATATAATTAAGTAAGCTTGATTAAACAAAGACCAAAAGATAACTTAAAGAAACCTTTATTGAATGAAACCAAATAATATTGTTGCTTTGCATAGAAAATTATGAAGCACAACATGCAAAAAGTCTTTAATAAAATAAGAGAAAGATAGAAGCAATCAAACTCAAGCCTCCGGAGGGCATCACACCTCGAGGAACTCTTGGATGTTCTTTGCACAAACAATAATAAGTGACTCTCGTCATCTTATTTCTAAGTACTACTTTATTATTTTCTACTTTATTCTAATTCTACATTTTGCCTATTGCATGATGCATATTATATATTGTATGGTTTCCTCTTGATTTGGACTTTAATTTATAGAAGAGGAAGATGATGGCAGTTATGAAGGTGGTTGGCTGGCCAAAAGGTGCTTCAACTAACTTCTGTTGGGAAAAGTTCCGACCTATGCATGGGAAGACATGATTTTCTGATGAAAGGGCAGCAATTAACGTCTCCTGGAAACATGACTCGCGCTCACGAGTTTCAGGTTCGCGCTCACGACTTGTGCTTATAAACTCTCTGCCTCTCTGGAGTGCTTCTCGCGCTCGTACATTTTAATGTCGCGCTCACGATCTTTGCTTGTAAACTTTCTGACTCTTTTGGATTGCTTTTCGCGCTCGCGCATTTGAATGTCACGCTCGCGACTTGTGTTTTCATGCCTTCTGAGTCTTCTAGTACATAAGTTGCGCTCGCGACTTCAGGTAGGGCTTGCGACTTTGTCGGTTCTTCTTTCCCAACGCGACCTCATTCGCATCGCGAATTTTGCTAGGCAGGATTTTCCATACTTAGTCAACTTTTGGTCCTCTTTTTCTATAAAAGCAAGCTTTTTCATTCCTTTGCTCAAATTGCATTCCTACAATCACTTTAAAACAAAAACAACACTAGAGAACGTAAAATGTATAAAAATAAACATGCAATCATGTAATTTATGTGATAATAACATAACAAAATTGCTCGCTTTGCGAGGCTATCAATTTCCCCACACTTAGCTCTTTGCTTATCCCTAAGCAAAAACATTCATCTTTCTTTTGAACTCATGTTGATCATGTTTATTTTTATTCGTTGATTTAGATTTCTTAAGTAATCTACCAAAGATAAGAGACTGATGTGTTTATGAACCAAGTAGTATAAATGAATATGACATCTGAAATTTCAATCTGGCAAACAGACTCTAAAGTATACAAAATGTAGCCAAACTTAAAACATAAGAGAGGCAATTCTCCTTCCTTAGAATGCAAAATAGGAAGTACTTAGGACAAGTTTAGCACACATGTATTGTTTCTCATCTCTAGGCATTTTTAAGTAACCTAGTTCTATTCTCACAAAGTGGTTGCATTTTATGCTCCATACCACTTCTCACTTTTTATTTCTTTAGTGGTTGCATTTTATGCTCCATACCACACTCGCTTTTTTTCTTTTTTTTCCTTTAACTTAAAATATAGATATATGTGGGAATATAAATGGTAAGTGGTTGCATTTTATGCTCTGTACCACTTTGTTTTAGAACGGATTTCCGCTATTCCCTCCATCTTATTTGTTTTTCTCTTAAAATACCCTCATCCTTTATTGACTTGAAACATACAAGTATTATGGCTTTAGTTTCCCTTTTCTTCCTATTCTTTATTCAAGTTAGGATTCATGCTTCTCTTAAGCCAAAAATAATATATAGATAGTTAACTAAAGATTAACATTTACTAAAGAAAAAATTTCATATGTCATATTTAATACCTTAATACTTAAGTTCATAAAATATATAATCATTTAAATCTCTTAATCATGGTATATTATTCAAGACTTCCATTTCAAAACGTGAAATATAAGCAAATCAACATGTAGGGACTAAACATTGAACCAAGGCAAAGAAGTTGACTTTTTTAATTATCAATTTTTTTATTGGCTCCTTTTTTGCTTATATATATATATATATATATATGAGAGAAATTAAGACATATAGACACTATTCCCCCACACTTGATAGACACAATGTCCTCATTGGGAGAGAAGACATGCATACAACACATATAACACATGCATAAAACACACATAACACAAATAGAAACGAAAATATAAACAAGTGTGTGCAGAAAAAACCTCACGCCTCCAGAGAATCCGGAGGTGACGGAGTGAATTCGATATTCTGCTTTTGAAAATATTTCATCCACTTTCGTGCCATACTCTTGTGGTCTTTTTGGATCTTGTGCAATTGTTGGCCCATTTCAAAAACTGTTACCTGTAAATTTTCCTGGGAATGTTATAATGCATCTACCTTACTCAAAACTTGCTTCCATCCAGCGACTTCTTCTTCTTCTTCCGCGTGAGGAGAAGATGTTGATGGTGACTTGCCTTTCCTTTGTCTTTGTTCATGCGCACGAGAGGTTCCTTCATCTCTATCACCTTGCCCTACTCTTCTTTCCCATGACTTCCATCGATAAGCCACTGTGTTGCCAGTTTTCACTTCATCGACTAGTCCGGTCTTCTTCAAGAAAGCACCATCCATATACCTAAAAATATCTGTAGGCTGGGTACGATAGGGTGGAATAGGCATGTGGGCAGCATATGTTAAAATAAGTGCCATGCTACCGACCCCTAACGTAACTTTGCCTTGATGACGAGATGCGTTGTAGATTGTATCTAGCACTACGCCTGAAATATCTACTCGTTTTCCCTGCAAGAGAGTTTCCAACACAAACAAATCCTTTGTTTGGACTTTGGAGGCTTCCACTCGTCCGAACAAAGCGTAACAAAAATATTTATGCAGGTATAAAATACTTTCATCTTTAAACCATTTGTTAGCAGCACTGCGAGGATTAAAAGATGATTGACCTGTTAGCATTTCCCAAACTGAAGCAGCATTCCAACCTTTCGGTTTAGAAGCAAATCCATTTTTGGGAATCCTAGCCATTGATGCATTTTATTATAATCCAAAGTTAAATCGTCTCCATCTACTCTAAATTTAATGGCCATTTCAGTGTTATCAACCCATTCAATGGTAGTCAATAATTCTAAACTCAATTTAGCATTCTCAGGAATTTTCAATTGACTAAAGATTTTAAAGTTAAGTGTTTTCAGATATTCTTGGATTTTCTCTAAAATACCATTATTCTGCAAAAAATTATGGTCAAGAAGGTACATACCCGTGAAACTGGATTTGGCAAGGCGGGTGAAACATTCGCCTTCCTTTATAGTATAGATAGGGAAAGGGGCCTTATACCTCGAAGCCAAATCTCTTTTTGCTGGAGCAGAAGAAGAAGAACCTTCTTTGTTCTTTTTGGCCTTTTGTTTGAACGGCATAGTGATGAGTTGATGGAGGATTATCATTGAAAGCAAAAAAAATGGGTTTGTTGTGGAGTATATTGCACTGGCAGAGTTGGGGATTTTGAAGGAGGAATAGACACTCTTATATAGATGTTTTTAGGGAAGGATAGGGTTGAATAGTTAATGGGGAAGTTGAAAAAGAAGAGATTTGATTGGTTTTGAAAGGGTGTTTGTAGTTTTTGCAGGTTTGAATACCTTGGGAAGGAGAAGGGTTGAATTTGAATCTGGAAAAAACAATTGTGACTTTCTGACCATTGGACAGTCGCGCTTGCAATTTCCGTTGTCGCGATCGCGTCTTAAATTTACATCTCGCGAATGGCTTTCTCCGCCCTTTCTGACTTCTGTTGTACCCTAATCATGCCTGCGTTTGATATTGTCATGATCGCGAACGTGTATCCCAAAGTTTTTGACTTCCTTTGTGACTTAAGTCACGCTCGCGCTTCCTTTTATTGTGATCGCGAATGTTGTTCTCAAACCTTCTGTCTCTTTGTCACAGAAATTGCGCCCGTGCTTCCAGAATTCGCGCTAGCGTAATCTGTTTCTGTGAAGGCAAAATTTGCTACACACTTAAACAAATATTAGTCTTTTTAAAGCCAGATCTTTGGCTTTTAATCAAAGAAAATATTCAAAATGTAAACCTTAGAAGAAATAAAAAAAAAACTAATAGAAGTAAACACACACACACACACACACACACACACACACACATATATATATATATATATATATATATATATATTTTAGATAAAAATGTTGTAAATCATACATAAGAATTTTCGTTAAATGACAAAACACCGTTCCCCGGCAACGGCGCCAAAAACTTGTTGCATCTCTTTGAGTTACCCGAAAGTATACGGATCGCAACGTAGTAATAAAAAGATCGATCCCATGAGGAACGGGTTATGTCCACTTTACTACTTATACTTAACACTTATGTTTACAGCAATAAAATATGAAATGATTAAACTATAATCCTATTTAAACTATAATTAAATATACTACTTAATTCTATAGATAAAGATATAGTATAATACTTAGAAGAATTGATCATGCATTAGATTTTCTTTTTCTATAGCAAAACGTGTAACATGCAATAACCGATTCTTTAATCACATATGGTAAATTATAATTCAACCTCTCGGTATAGAATTACTCTATTTATTATATGTATCTTTACATACAACAAATGCCTTACTTTGTCAAATATTAAGCCTAGTTCTTATTCTTTGATTATTTCAATAAGTTAGACTTAACTTTGACAAACCAAGTTAAAGATTCACATGCAAACCCAACTAAATGAATTCTATCTCTTTGATCTTTACTTAATTATTTCTTTCTGAGAATATAATTAAGTAAGCTTGATTAAACAAAGACCAAAAGATAACTTAAAGAAACTTTTATTGAATGAAACTAAATAATATTGTTGCTTTGCATAGAAAATTATGAAGCACAACATGCAAAAAGTCTTTAATAAAACAAGAGAAAGATAGAAGCAATCAAACTCAAGCCTCCGGAGGGCGTCACACCTCGAGGAACTCTTGGATGTTCTTTGCACAAACAATAATAAGTGACTCTCGTCATCTTATTTCTAAGTACTACTTTATTATTTTCTACTATATTCTAATTCTACATTTTGCCTATTGCATGATGCATATTATATATTGCATGGTTTCCTCTTGATTTGGACTTCAATTTATAGAAGAGGAAGATGATGGCAGTTATGAAGGTGGTTGGCTGGCCAAAAGGTGATTCAACTAACTTCTGTTGGGAAAAGTTCTGACCTATGCATGGGAAGACATGATTTTCTGATGAAAGGGTAGCAATTAACATCTCCTGGAAACACGACTTGCGCTCACGAGTTTCAGGTTCGCGCTCACGACTTGTGCTTATAAACTCTTTGCCTCTCCAGAGTGCTTCTCGCGCTCGCGCATTTGAATGTCGCGCTCGTGACTTGTGTTTTGATGCCTTCTGAGTCTTCTGGTACATAAGTTGCGCTCGCGATTTCAGGTAGCGCTCGCGACTTTGTTAGTTCTTCTTTTCCAACGCGACCTCATTCGCGTCCCGAATTTTGCTAGGCAGGATTTTCCATACTTTGTCAACTTTTGGTCCTCTGTTTCTATAAAAGCAAGTTTTTTCATTCCTTTGCTCAAATTGCATTCCTACAATCACTTTAAAACAAAAACAACACTAGAGAACATAAAATGTATAAAAACAAACATGCAATCATGTAATTTATGCGATAATAACATAACAAAATTTGCTCGCTTTGCGAGGCTATCAACAATCAAAGGGGACTTAGTAGGAAAATCTGAAATTCCTTCCTTGGCCCCACTCTTAGAAATTCAGCCAGAACTAGCAGTCTACCCTCTATCCAACTTCACCTTTGATTCAGTTTAATTTATTGAAGCAGAACCAAGGAAAGAGATCTTCCCAATGGGTTTTGATCATTTCAGTAACCCACTAGTAGCTAACATAATGAGAGCCATGTGTTATTTTCTAAAAATGGGACTCGACCGCAACCAGCGGGGTATGGCCTCCTTCACCGACTTCCCCATTGTTGAACCTCCCTTTGGTCTCGGATTTAAATCGACAAATGAAGAGCGAGAGGAGTTGGAGAATGCCAAATGGTTGGCAAAAATAAGAGGTGAAACAAGGGATCCTCTGTTGCGCCCGCATTTCAAAATCCTTAATGGCTACTTCATCAGAGAAGAGGAATATGTACCCTATTATTTCTTTCAAGAACCATGGTATTGCCCTCTGCCTAAAAGACTAATTCCCTGGTTTTAAACTTCTTTGATGTCAAGCTCTCAATAGAAGACCATGAGCCTCTTTTCAAGCTCCAAATAGACTCGGAGGACAACATGGAGACATCCCTCTTTCATTTATGCATGATCACCAATCAAATGGAAGTAGACCCCACAAGCCTCATACAGCCTATCCAAGCACCCCCTCAGTACTAGTGCTTAGAGGAGCACGTATAGCAGTTCACCCTTCTTCTACCTGAACCTAAGTCTGAGTCACAAGTAGAACCTGAGTCAGAGCCTTGTTTAGAGTCTGGTTCAGTGTCTTTCAAGTCCTCTGAGTCTTCTCTGTCTTCCCTCTCTGAGTTAGGGGATCTTTTTGTTGAACTCAATGTACATGCCGACCATGGCACTTTTATCACTAATGAAAAGTTTCAGTTTTCTTGTTACCCTTTCTGTACCCTGAATGAGATTGCTGGCAAAATAGAAAATGAAAAAGAAAAAGAAATAAAAATAACAAAAGGACAAGTATACATTGGCACAAAGAATGAAACAAAACATACATTTGTTGTGCATGAATGTGATTGTAAATAGGAGTTGACAGAGCTCATCAAGCGATATTCAGATTGCTTTGCATGGACAGCCAGTGACATGACCGGTATAGACCTCAACATTGCTATTCATAAGATCCCACATATGATCACATCAGGCCAGTAAAGCAAAAGCTCCGAAGGCAGAAATCGAAAATCTCCCTCAAAATTAAAGAAGAAACAGCTAAGCTATTGGAAAACAACTTGATCGAAGTCATTGACTACCCGATGTGGCTAGCCAATAAAGTATCGATTCCCAAGAAAGATGGCAAGATCAGAATTTGCGTTGATTACCGAAATCTGAACAAGGCATGCCCCAAGGATGATTTCCCCTTACCTCATATTGACATGTTAGTCGATAGAATGGCAGGATCCAGTCTGATTTCAATCACAAACTTGTATGCAGGGTATAATCAGATACCAGCCAATCCACCGGATAGACCGAAGACTTCGTTCATCACCAAATGGGGTACCTTTTATTATAGAATGATGCCATTTGGGTTGAAGAATGCTAACGCCACCTACCAGAGGATGGCTACC
Source organism: Jatropha curcas (assembly GCF_041381405.1). NCBI lineage: Eukaryota > Viridiplantae > Streptophyta > Magnoliopsida > Malpighiales > Euphorbiaceae > Jatropha > Jatropha curcas. The sequence goes on along the minus strand of NC_143152.1, from coordinate 19,566,165 downwards.
ATAATCTTTCATGACCTGATGCACAAGAACATAGAGGTATATGTTGATGACATGGTTGTCCACACCAGGGATGAGCCAAGCCATTTAATTGCCCTCGAACAATTCTTCTCTAGTCTCCTCCAATATAATCTAAAGCTTAATCATGCTAAATGTCTTTTTGGAGCTCCATCTAGTATCTTCTTGGGCTATATGGTCTCTAAAAGAGGGATTGAGATTGATGGATCAAAATCGAAAGCCATCCTCGAGATGTAGCCTCCTAAGATAGAAAAAAAGATCGGGGGTTTTTAGGCCGCTTTCAATACATCAGTCGATTCGTTTCACAGTTAGCAGACAATTGTGGACAATTCTTCAAGAAAATGAGAAAGGATGCCTCAAAGACTTGGGATGACTAGTGTCAAAAAGTCTTTGAATAGATCAAAGCATTTCTACTCAATCCTTCGGTCCTTCAGCCTCCAAGGCCTGGAGAGCCACTCCTCCTCTATCTATCAGTGACAGATGAAGCCATAGGGGCTATGTTAGCACAAGAGTTACCTGACTCTCATAAGGAAAACACTATTTACTATCTGAGTAGGCGCATGCTAGAGACGAAATTGAAGTACAGTAAGATTGAACAGCACTGCCTAGCTTTGGCATGGGTTTGCACTAAACTCCGGCATTACCTCTGCTCCTACAACACTCATGTCATCGCTGACCAAAGCCCCTTGAAATTCCTTATGGAGAGGCCGATTTTGGACAGTAAGATGTCTAAATAGGCCATTATCTTTACATTTGATATGAAGTATGTTGCAAAGAAAGCAATCAAAGGTAGTGTGATAGCAGATCATCTAGCTGCATCTCCCGGTGATGCCGAAGTAGTAGATATAAGGTTTTCGGATGGAGACATCATGCCAATTCAAATAGACCATTGGAAGATCTACTTCATGTTGGCTCAAGGGTCAAATTCTAATCTCGAAATTTTGATGATTAAAACAAAACAAATAAATTAAATTATATTATTTGGGCTAATATTTTATGCAGAATTCTTATGGAAAGAAAACGAACAAGGCAAGTCTACAAAAATCCATAATATGTGAAGATATCTGAGGCCCTAGTGGTTAGGCATTTAGGATACATTGTAGGATAGAGAGAAAATTCATCTATAAGCACAAAAACTAATCTTTCTCTCATCAAAAATATTTTTCAAAAATTAGATTCTTCAAAATAAATCTTTTTCGTCATAATTGTTTTCGAAATTCCTTTAAAAGAAATCAAAATGATTCAATTACCTAAAATTAAAAGAGATTATATCTCTAACGATTTTGGTAATAAATCGTGTACTTTCTTTTTTGAAAATTCTCTTTGAAGATCTAAAGAAATTTAATTTATTCTCTTACCTAAGATTTTGAAAAATATTTTCCAAATAAAACGCTTTCGAAAATCTTTATGTTTAAAGGAAAGGAAGATCGTTTCTTATTTTCTTACCAAAAGGATAAAACAAAGTTTTTGCTAACTAAGATTCTCGTATCTTCTAAATAAGAAAAGCAAATATTCTGATTTCAAAATGAAATATCCACTTTCTAAAAATGAGAGTCACAAATCTCTCTATAAAAAGGTGTTTTCACGCTTTGAACTAGGTGGAAGAAAGAGTTTTCGTTTTAAGAGTATTCATCTATTGATCACATCCTTTATCTCTCAAAACTTACTCTCTACCCCCATTTTTCTTTTCATCTTTATACTTTACGATTTTATCTTTAAAAGAGAAAAGAATTTTTATAACAATTTCTTTTGAAAAACGGTTTTGTATTCTAAACGATTTTCTAATCTGAAAAACTGTTTTTCCTGTGCTTATATGTGCATTTCTGTCTGTCTATTTAGATTCTCTAATCTTTAGTAGACAGGTTTTTTTATTTGATAAACAATTGTGTAATAGCTTAGGTGAGAAGCTATTGTGAAAGAGGTTATCAAGCAACCTTCTCCGTGAGGGAGATTCTAATGTCTTGAATTGAGTTTCTGTACTCTGTCAAAAACATAAAGGGTTGAGGTTAACTAAAACCTTTGGAAAATCTAATGGGATAAAGGGTAGATCTAGGTGTTGATCTATTGCCTTGTACTGTTGGTTTGTCTCTTACCCTTGAAAAGAGATAACATAGTTAAGGATCTCAAGATGAGTCTTGCGGAGTGGATGTAGGCGAGTTAGTGCCGAGCCACTATAAATCACTATGTTGATCTTTTTGATTTCTGAAGTTTTGCTTGATACTACTTTACTTACACTTCTATTTATATTTTAGAAATGCTAAAAGTGTTAATGGATTTAATATTCTAAAATTGAAATAAGTCTTATCTTCTCAAAATATTAGAACTCTGGAATTCTGATAAGTGAATATACCAAGTTCTAAACTGTTCTTCTATTTTCAGTATATTTCACTACTTGGGTTTCTAATTAGTTTTTCTAAACTTGATTAAAGCTCTGTGGAGCAGTTCTAATTTCAATAATTGTCTCTCACACAGTCTTATATGATTTTCTAAACTTTATGAGTAAGTTCCAATTACAATAGCTTTCCGTCATAAAGCATTTCTGATATTGAATAAGACATTGTGAAGCAGTTCTAATTAATAGCTGCACTTTGCATAAGTCTTTCTATTTTTCATGAATAGAACATTGTGAGGAAGTTCTAATTCATAATCTATTCTCACAAATTTTTTATTTTTCCGCTGCATTTAGAACTCTATATTTTGTTTTAAAATCTAAAATATTTTTAGAAAAGCCAATTCACCCCCCTCTTGGGTTGTGCCATACATATATGGTCTGAGGAGTGACTGCCCTTCAGCATTAAGTTGGCATTTCAGGTCACTAATAATAAAGCGGAATATGAAGCATGTATCGCAGGGTTAGAAGCAGCTCTGAGTATTCAGATCAGATGCTTAACAGTTTACGGGGACTCTATCCTGATGGTCTCCCAAGCACTAAAGAAATAGAAGATCAAGGAGCAGCGCTTGATCCTATACCTTCGACACCTAGATTAGTTGGCTTAGCAATTCGAGGATAAGAAGGTGCCATTGGTTGCCTTATTGTAATCTTGATTGCCTCGATGTAATATTTGATATATAAATAAAATAAGAATTACCATTTTGCCCCTATATATGATGTTGTGCTATGTTTTGCTATGTGTTCCTCGATGATGCTTGAATTGTTCTTATATCCAGACCCATATGATTATATATTGGTATCATGTTGTTCTAACACCCATTATTGGCTTGCAGATAACTAATTGATATCCTTGGCTAGTTTGTTTCAGGGTGTGCCAAGCAAGCGCCACATGGTCCGGTCTTGGAGCGTGATACGGGACTGTGACATTATGTAGGGGAGTGACGAGTGGTCAAAGTCACTTGGATGTTAGAATCCTTGTCCCTCCAAGGACATCCGATAAAATTGGAATGATACAGAGATGATTAGCATGGCCCTTGCGCAAGGATGAAACGCATCAAATTCTTGGGACATGTCATTGAATAGGGCCGTGTCAGAATGGACGAAGCAAAAATCCAAGCCATCAAAGAGTGGAGGGTCCCGTCTTGCGTGACAGAACTACGATCCTTCTTAGGATTGACCAACTACTACATGCATTTTATACAGGGATATTCACACAAGACTTGGCCGCTGACGGAGTTATTAAAGAAGGGTCAGGCTTAGGTATGGTCGCAGAACTGTCAAGAAGCTTTTGAGAATCCCAAAGGGGCTATTATAGCAGCACCCGTATTGGCTCTTCCAAATTTGCTACAACCTTTTGAAGTGCGAACAAATGCCTCCGACTTTGCCTTGGGTGGAGTGTTGATGCAAGAAGGCCATCCAGTAGCGTTTCGAAGCCAAAAGTTGACTGACATTGAGAGACGATATGCAGCACATGAGAAAGAACTATTGGCAATAGTTGATTGCTTGAAGGAATGGAAGCACTACCTTTTGGGATCGAAGTTTGTGGTGAAAATAGACAATTCAGCTGCTAGCCATTTTCTTACTCAGCCTAAGCTAACTAGTAAACAGGCTAGGTGGTAAGAGAAACTAGCTGAATTTGATTTCTCCTTAGAGTACAAACCAGGCCCAACCAACAGTGTAGCAGATGCATTGAGTAGAAAAGCTGAACTCGTATCCTTGAAAAGAATTGCCCATTTGTCTAGGTGCCAAGTAGCTACCTCTCTTAAAGACAAAATCCGAGCACAGTTGAACAAAGATCCTCAAGCAGTCACAATCTTGAATTTGGCAAAGGCGGGGAAAACGAGACAGTTTTGGATAGAAGATGATTTGTTGATGACGAAGAAGAATAGAATTTATGTTCCAAAAGCAGGCAATCTTCGAAGACTACTCCTTCATGAGTGTCATGATACTTTATGGGCAGGCACCCAGGCTGGCATAGAACCTTGGCACTTATCCACCAAGGATAATATTGGCCACAAATGGAGGAAGATGTACATGAATATACAAAGACTTGCTTGACTTGCCAACAGGACAAGATAGAAAGACAGAAACCCGCTGGGCTCTTGGAATCGCTACAAGTACCAAGTAGACCATGGGAAAGCGTCTCTCTAGACTTCATCAGTGGCTTGCCCAAAGTTGGAGAATTTGACACCATATTGGTCATCATTGATCAATTTTCCAAGTATGGCACTTTCATTCCCATGGCAAAAACTTGCTCAGCGGAGGACACAGCACGAGCGTTTTTCAAATGTGTGGTCAAGTATTGGGGTGTCCTGAAGAGTATCGTCAGTGACAAGGATAGCAGGTTCACAGGATCATTTTGGGGGGAGTTATTCAAGATGCTCGGCTCACAGTTGAACTTGTCCACCAGCTTTCGTCCCCAAACTGATGGCCAAACAGAACGGTTCAATAGCCTACTGGAGGAATATCTTCGCCATTTTGTTTCTGCTAGTCAGAAAAATTGGCCCACTTTATTAGATATTGCCCTTTTTTTTCTCAATGCTCAAAAGAGCTCTTCTACTAATTGAAGTCCATTTGAGATTGTCACAGGTCAACAGCCATTGCTACCTCATACATTGGATAGACCGTACACTGGGCGAAACCTGAAGGCATACTAATTCACTGTAGAATGGGAACAAAATGCAGAGATGGCTAGGGCGCAGTTAGAGAAAGCAGCATAACGCATGAAGAAATGGGTGGATCAAGACCGCCGACCACTCACATTTGAAATCAGAGATTTGGTACTAATTAGGATCACATCCGACCAATTCCCGTTTCCCAACCATAACAAGAGATTGATGCGCAAATACAAAGGCCCAGTTCCCGTCATCGCCAAAGTAGGGAAGGTAGCTTACAAAGTAGATACGCCAGCTTAGATGGGAGTCCACCCTGTGTTCCATGTCAGTCAGCTCACTTATCATCCAGATGTGAATGATGTCAGTAGGAGTAAGCCGCACCGACATGCCATTCAACGACATGCCATTCATAAGAAGCCATCCTTTGACAAAGAAGTGGAGAAGATCTTAGAGACTCACAAGCTGAAAGGAAGTCAACATCAAGAGTACCTAGTGCAATGGAAGAACCTACCACCGTCAGAGAACTCCTGGGAGAAAGAAGAAGACCTTCACCAATTTCGAGAGAAAGTATATGAGTACCATCAAGGCCCCTTTCCTATAGAAGAGCACTTCAGGAGCTAGATCCTTAGTGATGAGTCGACGAGGGCGTCGACTGTTTGGGTGGGGGAGAATGTAGGGGAGTGACGAGTGGTCAAAGTCACTTAGATGTTAGAGTCCTTGTCTCAGCCCTTCATAGGTGCCCGATTGTCATTATTCTACTTGCCTCGAGCTAAGATCAAATTGCCAATGCACTGGCTACGCTTGCCTCCATGGTTGATGCCAGTCCTGATATGGTCATCAGGCCTCTAAATATTTAGGTTCATCAACAGCCAGCTTATTGCTGCAATCTCCAGCCCGCCCATGGCAAGCCTTGGTTCTAAAATATTCAGACCTGGCTAGAAAAGGAAGAATACCCTGAGGGTGCCTCTAAATCTGACAAGAGGACTCTCCGAGAGTTGTGGAGGGTTATCTCTATAAGGATGGAATCTTGTACGAACAAACCTGGAATCAAGCACATCTCAGGTGCCTAACTGAAGAAGAATCTCAACAGATAATGGAGTGGGTACATGGAGGAGAAGAAGGCCCCCACATGAATGGAATGGCTCTAGCCCATAAAATCACCAATCAAGTTTATTACTGGCTCACCATACGATCAGACTATGCCAAGTTTGTCTAGAAATGTCACAAGTGTCAGATTTATACCAAGCTCCAAAAATTGCCCCAACAGAACTTCACCCAGTTGCTATGCCTTGGCCCTTCGCAACTTGGGGAATTGATGTGATTAGCAGAATCACCCCTAAGTCCTCCAATCAACATGAGTACATCTTGGTAGCCATTGACTACTTCACCAAATAGGTAGAGGCTGGCTCTTACCATGTCCTGAATTCCAAGAAAGTAGCTAAGTTTGTCCAGAAAAACATCATATGCAGATATGGAGTTCCTTTTGAGATCATATCAGATAATGGGTCTCACTTCAAGAAAGAGGTCTCCACCCTAATGATAAAATACAAGATTTAACACCATTGATCTTCACCATTTAGGCCCCAGACCAATGGAGCAGTAGAAGTAGCCAACAAGTCCATTAAGAAGATCCTCCAAAAGATGATTGAATATCACAGAAATTGGCATGAGTATTTGCCTTTTGCTTTATAGGGATACAGAACCTCCATTAGAACGCCAACCGGGGTGACACCTTACTTGCTTGTATACATGATGGAAGTAGTCCTCCCTATTCAAGTTCAAATTAGATCAGCCAAGGTCATGAGAGAATGCCAGTTGCCCAAAGCAGAGTGGGCTCAAAATTACCATAATCAATTAGATGCTATTGATGAAAAAAGACTAGAGGCTCTTAATCAGATCTAGAGCTACCAGCAGAGGATAGCCAGACATTTCAACAGAAGAATCTGGGATCGAAAACTTGAAGAAGGTTTCTTATACATAAGGTAATCAAAGCTCTCGTACAAGATCCTTGGGGTAAATTCAGGCCAAACTGGGCAGGCTCCTACATACTAAAGAAGATTCTCTTTTGAGGCAGTGTCATCTTGTCTGACATAGATGGCAATGAATTCACTAATCCATGCAATTTAAATTAACTCAAAAGATACTTTGTGTGAATGCATTTAGGCATTAGCACCAGAAATATTGCCCCTTTTCATGTCACTGTAAAATCGAACTATGGTGACCTGACTCCTCGAAATATGTTTCGAAAGTACGGGATACGTAGGTACCCCAGCCTATCGGTGAGGTCACAACAATAATGAAAATACATTTTGCCCTTTTCATGAAAATACCAGATTTTATGTGTCAATTAATAAAAAAATCAAAAATCAAAACAAAATGAGCTGAGTTGAAAACCTGCAAGGGCAGGTAGCTTAGGCAAAATCAGTAAAAGCCCACTAAGTCGAAAATTCGAAAGGGCGATTTAGGCAAAAATTAGGGCAACCTGCTAAGTCAAAAACCCGAGATGGTGGCTTAGGCAAAAATTAAGGTTCATAAGCAGTAATCTCATGAAGGATAAGACTGAACTTCCTTTTCTGAAAGTGTCAATATGATTCCCTTTTTACATATCTCAAATCAATACAAGTCATGTAAAGAGAAAATCATAAATGCCCTATCATCTAGGCATCTATCCCTGTCATCTCTCTTTATCATCTACCTATGTGTCAGCTATCTGAATGTGCCCATTGTCCAGAGTGTCAAAAACCAAAATGTGTGTCGACTGAACCCTCTATACATCATGGGTCAGTGTCCCATCTCGAAGCCCCTACAAAAAATATGGGCCGATTCAAAAATTAGGAGAACAAAAATCCTACCCTATCATAAGGTTGGCATGCACCGAGGGACTAGGTAAACTGTCTGCGCTGCCTTAGAAGCATCTCCCTAGAGTCGTCAAAATCCTCTAGGTCAACCCGTTAGGCAGAGTCTAAGGTCGTCTCAATCACCGCCTGGAGTCTGGCGTCCACCTTCCGAGTCAGAGTTCTCTCTTTCCCGATCACTGTGCTCAGCCATCCACCAAGCCTAGTAAGCAACAGTCTTGCCCCCGGAAGCTCCAGCCTCAACCACATGAGCCCCTCTCGACCAACCACCCAGTATGGCCACAGTAGTCTTGTGAGAAATCAGTGTGCCCCGGAAGAGAGCTCTAGTTGGTGGAAACCCCTGAACATGCCCCATCTATCTCACCAGCCTGGAACTAGGATAAAATGTGATACTATCCATGCCAAGCAGATAAGCCATCTGGTACCCAGCTGACCTAATCAAAAACCTCCTAGTCTCATACCAGTCATACCTACACAGAATTTGATCTGGCCTCAGCGCCAGCAACCACTGTAGCCACTCATCCTCTAACCCAAGCCTCACCACACCTCGTCTGGATTGGTATTGCGACGGCTCATATGGACAATGTCGTGGTGGCTCTACAACCTTTAAGTGATCGCTCAACCAGACCTGCAAGACCAGACATTGCACTGTAACACAAAGATGAAACAGGCATTCAGATGCAAGCACTCCTTTACTCCACAGATTCAGTTGTACCCTAACTCAAACATTCAAGCCTTTCCCTAAAACCATGCAAGACCAGATTTTGCCCCCTCTAGTATCCAAATCTAAACAGGCATTCACATGCAAAACCCTTTACCTAATTTGACTTAGCTGAGCCTTAGCTTAAACACTCAAGCCTTTCTTTGAAAGCATGCAAGACTGGACTTTGCCCTCACTATCCAAAACCAAAAACAGGCATTCATACCCAATCCAAAACTTAAGCCTTTTTTAGAAAGCACCTTAACCAAATTCAAATTCAAAATAAGTTATTTCGAGAATGCTTACCTAAAGCAGGACTGGGCTAGCTGACTAGATTTGGTCCACTCTGTAAGCTCGGTCAAGGCTTAAGATAGTCTCCACCAAAGCCATGCTAACTATCTCGGCACCTCACTCCATTTGGAGAACCAAATCTGCCACTCCCAGATCCCCCCCAGCCTACTGGACTAGTCAGTACACGGGTGCTCCCTAAGCAAAAGACCAAAGCCTGGGTCTTGAAGATCTGACGCTCTAGATCTTCAAAGTCGAGTGGATCCAAATACCGCTCAATAAATCCCGCCAAATCAACTCGATCGTCCGCTACCAATTCTCTGGCCTCCACCACAAATAAACCCAACATCCTCATAGAACTCCTAAAAAAACCGTTCCCGATCGATGCAGCCACTGGAGCCCTCTTAGAATCACTGCCCAATAGAGCTGCAAATTCCTCATATGTCAGGCACATCTCCTTATAATGCATGCCAAATGAAACACATGAGCCTATGGATCCTAGAGGTGCAGGCATGCATCCAGAAAAGGTAGGTCCACTGGCAAGCCTCTTAGAGTCCAGAAAACTTAACCCTTTTTTAGAAAGCACCTTAACCAAATTCAAATTCAAAATAAGTTATTTCGAAAATGCTTACCTAAAGCAAGACCGGGCTAGCTGACTAGATTTGGTCCACTATGTAAGCTCGGTCAAGGCCCAAGATAGTCTCCACCAAAGCCATGCTAACTTTCTCGGCACCTCACTCCATTTGGAGAACCAAATCTGCCAATCCCAGATCCCCCCAGCCTACTGAACCAGTCAGTACACGGGTGCTCACTAAGCAAAAGACCAAAGCCCGGGTCCTGAAGATCTGACGCTCTAGATCTTCAAAGTCGAGTGGATCCAAATACCGCTCAATAAATCCCGCCAAATCAACTCGGTCGTCCACTACCAGTTCTCTGGCCTCCACCACAAATAAACCCAACATCCTCATAGAACTCCTAAAAAAACCATTCCCGATCGATGCAGCCATTGGAGCCCTCGTAGAATCACTGCCCAATAGAGCCGCAAATTCCTCATATGTCAAGCACATCTCCTTATAATGTGTGCCAAATGAAACACTTGAGCCTATGGATCCTAGAGGTGTAGGCATGCATCCAGAAAAGGTAGGTCCACTGGCAAGCCTCTTAGAGTCACCAAAGAAGCCATACCGTACTAGCTCAAATTAATATTTTCAACCTTCGCTAACCTCTTGGTCCATCTTTGCATGTGATAGTTGATAAATGGCTCCATTTTTGGCAGAGTGCTTGAAAACTCAAAAAAATGGGGCTCCAGGGCGCAAAACAACACCGTTTTGAGGCCATAAATGAGGTACTTATAGGCACTCAACCACTAGACCTTGGACACACCGCACCGACATGCCCAAAATCGGTGCCGATGGGACCCATATTAGCACCGATTTGGCCTTGCGAAGGGTATAAAATTAGCGCTGATTTAGGGGACCCTAGTGCACCTCGGTGCCAACTGCCCCAAATAAAAGAAAATGAGAAAAAAAAAAAGGAGAGAAAGAAGAAATTCAAAATCACAATTAAAACAACTTTTCAGAACAAAAGAAAAGAAACATTTTTCTAGAATTTTGACTATTTTACTCAGAAGCCGGTATTCTCTAACCATAAGATTCTCATAAATAAATTGGCAAACCAAACTTGAACTTTCTGAAAACACTCTCTCAGGAGTACGGTCGAATAATCAGAAGCGGCACATCATGCATCATGCATAAATGTTTTGCTTAACTAAGCATAACTTTCAGGTCAAACCGGAACGAACAGGCAACCCAGTGCAAATTTAGAATAGGGCGATTAGCACCAAAACATTCAAGAACGGGCAATCAGTGCAACCAAATAAAAATGGGGCGGCCAGTGCCAGAACCAGGAAAACATATATCAAAACCTAGTGCAAATTCAAAACAGGGCAATCAGCGCCAAAACATTCAAGAACGGGCAATCAGTGTAGCTAAACAAAAATGGAGCAGCCAGTGCCAAAACAAGGAAAACTCATATCAAAATCAGTGCAAGCTCACAACAAGCAATCAGTGCAAATTCAGTATGAACAGGGTGATCAGTGCCATAACTAGGAACAATTATAAATTAGGTAGTCAGTGCAAATTCAATACAAATGATAGCCTCGCAAAGCGGGCAATTTTGTTATGTTATTTTTACATAAATTACATGATTGCATGTTGTTTTTATACATTTTACGTTTGCTCGTGTTGTCTTTTTGTTTTAAAGTGATTGTAGGAATACAATATGAGCAAAGGAATAAAAAGGCTTGCTTTTATAGAAAAAGAGGACCAAAAGTTGACTAAAGTATGGAAGAACCTGCCTAGTAGAATTCGCGACGTGAATGAGGTCACGTTGGAAAGGCCAGTCGCGAGCGTTACCTGAAGTCGCGCGCGCAACCTACATACCAGAAGACTCAGCAGGCACCAAAACGCAAGTCGCAAGCGCGACATCCATATGCACGAGCGCGAGAAGCACTCCAGCAAGTCAGAGAGTTTACAAACAAAAGTCGCGAACGCGACATCCATTTGCGCTAGCGCGAGAAGCACTCAAGAGAGGCAGAGACTTTTAAGGCATAAGTCGCGAGGGTGACCTTGAACCTCGCGAGCGCGAGTCGTGTTTCCAGGAGATGAATTTGCTATCCTTTCATCAGAAAATCATGTCTTTCCATGCATAGGTCGGGACTCTTCCCAAGAGAAGTCACCTGAAGCACCTCTTGACCAACCAATCACCATCATAACCAACATCATTCTCCTCTTCTATAAATTGAAGTCCAAATCAAGAGGAAAATATGCCATATGCATTATGCATTATGTAATATGCGTAATGCAATATGCATTATGTAATAGGCAAAATGTAGTATTATAATACAGTAGAAAATAATAAAGTAGTACTTAGAAATAAGATGACGAGAGTCACTTATTATTGTTTGTGCAAAGAACATCCAGGAGTTCCTCGAGGTGTGACGCCCTCCGGAGGCTTGAGTTTGATTACTTCTATCTTTCTCTTGTTTTATTAAAGACTTTTTGCATGTTGTGCTTCATTATTTTTCTATGCAAAGCAACAATGTTATTTGGTTTCATTCAATAAAGTTTCTTTAAGTTATCTTTTGGTCTTTGTTTAATCAAGCTTACTTAATTATATTCTCAGAAAGAAATAGTTCAGTAAGGATCAAAGAGATAGAATTCATTTAGTTGGATTTGCATGTGAATCTTTAACTTGCTTTGTCAAAGTTAAGTCTAACTTATTGAAATAATCAAAGAATAAGAACTAGGTTTAATATTTGATAAAGTAAGGCATTTGTTGTATGTAGAGATACATACAATAAAAAGAGTAATTCTGTACCGAGAGGTTGAATTATACTTTACCATATGTGATTAAAGAATCGTTTATTGCATGTTACACGCTTCGCTATAGAAAAAGAAAATCTAATGCATGATCAATTCTTCTAAGTATTCTACTATATCTTTATTTATAGAATTAAGTAACATATTTAGTTAAAAGTTAAATAGAATTATAGTTTAATCATTTCATATTTTATTGCTGTAAACATAAGTGTTAAGGATAAGTAGTAAAGTGGACATAACCTGTTCCTCGTGGGATCGATCTTTTTATTACTACGTTGCGATCCGTATACTTGCGGGAACTCAAAAGAGATGCAACAACAAACAAGTCAACCAGTTGCAAAATCAAAAAATTCAGATTGAAACTGGCAGTTCAATGCAAATTCTAATGCAAACAAGTGCAACTTTCAAGTCAAACGGTACAAGATCGGGTAATCAGTGCCAATACTGAAACAACCAATCAAAAATCAGAACAGGCAGTTAGTGCAAAATAGGCATCCAATGCAACTCGTAGATCAACAAACAGGTATTCAGTGCAACCACATCAAGACAGGCAATCAGTGCAATGATAAATCTAGCAGATAGTGCAATTCTAAACCAATCATTCGAGACAGGCAAACCAATGCAAATACAGTTCAGGCAACTAGTGCAACAATCACTCAGAATAGACAAAATAGGCAGTTAGTGCAATTTTTTTTTAAATCAACGATTTAGAATAGGTAGTCAGTGCAATTTCTAAACCAATCATTTGAGACAGCCAAATCAGTGCAAATACAGTTCAAGCATTTAGTGCAGATAAATGATGTAGGCAGAGCAGACGCATAAAAGTAACATCTAACATTTCCATTAATAACAATAAAGTCAAGGCTTTACAAAATAAGATACTACTATCAAAGCATCACCAGCCCAAAAAGTATTATAAGAATTAGTCCCTGGACTACCTAGGCATATATCAATAGCCTATCCAAAAAGAAAAAAAAATAGAGACCCGGGAACTCGACGGTGCCTAAGATCGTCCCATAGTGTCTAGACCTATTCCTCTAGGAGACTCTCACGAGTGAGGGCCTCAGACAGCGCCTATGAAGCTGACCCACCAGATAAGTTGTCCCCTCGCACCAACTAGGAGGAGACTGCATGACAAGCAAACATCTCAAAGTTAGTTGTGTAAAAAAAAAAAAAGGGGGCCATACCGGGACACCCTGTGGATAGACCAGCCAGTGGTCAAGAACATCATCTAATAGAGGGTATGAGGCCATGCTGTGTCGAATGACGAATCTCACCCGCTGCATGCTCTTGTAAAGTAGGTTTGGCACCTCAAGGATAGCTACCTGATGGCAGTCTCCGACCTCAGTGGTGATGGTGGGCCCCGCTCCTGCTCAACTTGCCTGTTCAGAGGCGAGGGGTGGGATGGGTTCATGCTCCTTTCAAAATCTCTAGCCGGGGAGTAAGAGGATGAAGGTACTTGAGAACCCATGTTAACAGGATTTGGGGACGGTTCAAGGAAGAGAAAATAAAGAAAAAGAGAAGAAGGAGAGTGTGTTGGGTAAATAGGCCAACACCTCACCCCTCCTCCCCCTATTTATAGAAAAATGGGAGGATAAGCCTTGCCCCTGCCCGAAAAAGCAGACCTTCTAGGACTCATCCAAACTTAGACCGAAGCACGATCATAGTTAAAACGTCTATGATAAGATTACAAATGCAGCGATATCTTTTGATCTGACAAATGACTACGGGAAGGGCCTAGAAAACTAGATAGACCAGACTGGCTCCAGAAAAATATTCTTGGAATTAGACGAAATTTACACATGATGTTCCAAAAATCACCAGGATGTACCAGGTATGGTTCTCAGACTAGAATCTCTTTCAAAAGTGCTAAAATCAGAGTCCAAAAGACCGGGCCTTGATCAACTCCAATCTCTCAGAGGGAACAAGCTGTTAACTATGATTTAGCATCGGGCTCTAGGAAATTCTACCATGGTTCCAACGGCTTGAGAATCAACTTGATCAAATGTCATTTGTGCCCTGAAAGAACCTCCAAAAGCCTGAAAAACCTAAAACCAAAGAGTAGTGTAACACCCACCGGCCAATCCCAAAGAACCAGATGGCGGATGCCACAATCGGTGCCGGAGCACCTTCTTATTTCACTTATTAAAGCTAGATCACAAATTAGAAGTGGTTAAATTTTCATAAGGAGGCAAGTAATTAACATTTTGTTTTGTTTTTTTTTTTTTTACAAAAATAATGTTTAAGGAAATTCCTACGAAAATTTCGCAAGAGTTTCCCCTAAAAATTAACTTGCCACACAAAGAAAATATACACACTTCCAATTTTCTCCAAACCCCAAAACTCCAATTCAACATAACATACCACAAGCACTTCTAAATATCCATCAACATACGCATCATAGTCTAAACACATTCCTTTCAAGGAATATATAATTATCATACACCAAAAATATAATAAGATGTTATTTCCTTCAATAATCATAACTCTTAATACATTATAAACTTATTATATACAACCTCCATAATACAATCTTTATATACATGCCAAAAATCACCATTTACAAAATATCCTACCCAAAATGTGATCTCTACTCTGATGCTTGTCCTCTGGTCTTGAAGAACACCCTCCGCTCCTAACCTGCGCGTGATAAAAATCAACGCGCTGAGTGGAAGACTCAGTGGTGCTAAATAACCAACAATTAAATTAAATAGAAAAGCCAAGTCAAATTTGAAATTACTCAACTATATAAATACCGAAATCGCATTCATTTAATTCAAATACTTTGAAAGCAATGAGAAGATTATAAATACAAATATGTCTTCATTCTTTTATAGCAAAAATAAAATTTCATTTTTCATTAAGGCTCATACTCATGCAGAATGAACATAAGCAGATTTGATCGTGGCCTATATTAGCGCCACCCCCATCACATACTCGTGGCCTATGAAAGCACCACCGTGGCCTATGAAAGCACCACCCCCATCACACAATCGTGGCCCATGAAAGCACCACCGTGGCCTATGAAAGCACCACCCCATCACACAAATAAGCGCGTCCGCCTATTTATAAGGGCTGATAACCCTAGCATATGATCATAGCTTCACAATAAGAAAATCCATCTCATCATACCACGTCTCAATCATGCATAGTAGAGCCCAAATCAAAATCATTCTTTCATAAAAGCAATAATTCTTAGTCAAAACCTCTTCATTTAGTACTCATCAGTTCAAAATTGTTACTCAAAACACTATAGATGTATATATACTTAAGATAGTATAAAAGTACATAAATCAAGAACTTTTCAGCATTTTCATAAACTTGACCTTTGCAGGGTTTTTAACACATAAGTTGACTTATGAGTCTCCAACTTGAATGAAATCAGGTTCATTAGAAAGATAAGACAAAATTCTACAAATGTTCAGAAGGGACCACAGCCCAGATCACACAGTACGATAGCAAACAAAAGCTCAGAACACAGACCAACAGATCAGACCTGATTCAGCAGAACCAAGTCCAATGTTTCTTGAATTCCTACTTCACCAAACACTCAAATGAAACCAATCCAGAAAGAGAGAATTCTCAAGACACAGGGAAACAACTTTTATGAAGAACTCAGAACCTAATCTTATCATTATAGTGGTCAAAATGGGCACTCAATTTAGTAATGCATGTGGCCCGACACAACAGAGTCAGTTTGGGTGTTTTAGCCATAAGTTGAGCTATGTATATCCAATTTGGACACAAGAGGATGGGTTGGAAAGATAAGAAGTAAAGATATAACTTTTATGAAGAACATAAAACGTTATTTTGCCATTTGAGTGGTCAAAATGGACAATCATGTCGGATAGACAGGTAAGACATCATAACAGAACCAGTTTTGGTATTTAAATCATAAGTTGAGCTACAAGTATTGGAATTAGACATAAGAATATGTTTTGGAAAGCTGAGAAATAGAGCTACAACTTTCATGAATAAGTCAGAAACAAATGGGAAGTATAAAGGGGTCAAAAATGAGTTCCAATCCCACGGCAGAACACATCTCACATTAAAATTCAGCAATTTCAACAAAACATACAAAGTTCCCAAAATATATTCAAAACCCTAACCATGTAAAAACAACTTAAACAAGTGAAATTATGATTGCACTAACCTTATTAACAAGCTTGAAAAAGCTTGGAAAGCCTTACTCCTTGGCTTTCTCTTTACCCTTTGAGGATGGTTCTCCAACCTCTTCAAAGCATGAAAAATCAACATTACAAGCAAAACTTGACAAAAGAAATAGTTGGAGCATGATTTAATGCATCAATAACATGTCTAAACCATGAATTCTACTTAACAATTCACAAAAACTCAAAAACCACAACTTACTTGCTTCAATGGTAACTTCACTTCTCTTTGCTTTTAATCACCAAACTCAACTTCTACTTCTTAATTCTTAAGGATTAAGCACTAATCTATGGTTTAATTAGGTAGTGTGGTGGTAAATTTGGAGGTAAGAAAATGAAGAAATGAAAGAAGAGGAAGAAGATGGAGATGGCGTGGATAAGGAGAAGAGAAGAAAGAAATAAGTGTTGTGGTGTTTACTTTTAAGTGCCAAAGTCAAATTTGACTTCCTAAAATCATGCAAAATGTGTGGCTAAGATCAAGTCCTAAGTAATCTCATCCAATGGCTCTAAATATTCCTCAAATAATTCTCTTCTACTTCTTATTTAACTCCACCAATTAATTAAATTAACTCCACTAAAATAATTCCTCATTTATTTCTTAATATACCACACTAGAAATATTATGCATTCAATACATAAACTCTCCAAAAATATTCATTAAATATTTTCTACCCACCTAAATCATGCAAACATGCTCCAAAAATAGTAAATAAATATTAACTATGCATAGTAATTTTTTCGGACTAAAATAATACCAAGTCCCGGACCGATGGTACTATTCACAGACCGGTAAATCACTATTACCGACACTAAAAGAAAAATCAGTCTGTTATAGTTCTCCCCCCCCCCCCCCCCCTTAAAAGAAATTCATCCTCGAATTTACCTGGTGTAAATAACTAAGGATGCTGTTGTCTCATAATATCTTCACTTTCCCATGTAGCTTCCTCGGTCTTATGGTTTCTCCAAAGGACCTTTACCAAAGGAATTCTCTTATTCCTTGGTTCCTTGATTTCCCTCGCAAGTATACTCACTGGTTCTTCCTCATAAGTCAAATCTGGCTCTATGGTAACAGAATCAACTGGTATCACATGTGATGGGTCGGACCGATACCTCCTCAACATAGACACTTGGAAAACATTATGTATCCTATCCAGGTCTGGTGGTAAAGCTAGTCTATAGGCTAATGGACCCACACGCTCAATGATCTCATATGGACCAATGAACCTAGGACTAAGCTTACCCTTTCTTCCAAATCTCAAGATCTTTTTCCACGAGATACCTTAAGGAAAACCTTATCACCCACTGCATACTCTATATCCCTCCTCTTCAAGTCTGCATAGGACTTCTGACGATCTGAAGCTGCTTTCAATCTATCTCTAATAATTCTGACCTTATCCTCTGTGTCTCGAATCAAATCTGGACCTATAATCTTGCCCTCACTCAATTCTGACCAACATAGTGGAGTCCTACATCTCCTGCCATATAATGCTTCAAAAGGGGCCATCTGAATACTCGACTGATAACTATTATTGTAGGCAAATTCTACAAGTCGAATGTACTTCTCCCAACTGCCCTCAAACTCAATAGCACAAGCTCTAACATATCTCCAAAATCTGAATAACCCACTCTGACTGACCATTAGTCTGAGGATGAAAAGCTGTGTGAAATTCAGCTTAGTACCAAGGCTCATGTAGCTTCTTCCAAAATCTAGAGTAAATCTCGGATCTCTATCTGAAATGATGGAAGAAGGAACCATGTAATCTCACTCTATCATCTATATAAAGCTCTGCATACTGCTCCATGGTGAAGTCAATCCT